>NW_001844994.1:1227-4769 GCF_000001215.4 Drosophila melanogaster | reverse complement strand
TTATTGATACTATCACACTAGCCAAAATTGATTTGTTCAACACACAAATTTTAAATAATGAAGACATTAAAGAAATATTAGATCATGAACAACAACCTGTAATTATTGCAGACCTAATGGACATCTCCATATTCAAAATTGTATTGCATAAAGAACTCTTAATTATTTATATAAAATACCCCGTTATAACAAACAGATGCGAAATTTACTATGCCAGATCCATTTCACAAATTGATGGAAAATTACTAATAAGTAATCAGGTCGCAAAATGCGAAAATACCTTTTATGAAATATCTAATTTTAAGAACGAACTTTTTAACAACTATTGTATTATAAGTAAAGATAAGACTTGTTTTACCCGTTTACTAAATGGAGAAAAATCAATTTGCACTAAAATTTTAAAAAAATAAGAATATAGATATCATTAAAGAAGGTGCCATTCTAATAAATGGAAAAAATATTGTGAACGATTCTCATTTCAACGGGTCATATTTAATAACATTTAACAGCACTTGTACTTCATTACTATGTTAATATTAAAATTCAGAAATTATATATTTGTAACCAAACAAAAACGGCCAGAACTAGAAAAACTAAATAATGAAGTAGAATTTTTAACAGAATTAAATGAGCGTTAAGCGGGACGCGCCATTTTAGAAGGGGAAGAGTTATCCAAACTATAAACATAGCACCCTTCCACAGTTTATAAACAAATTTCCATTTTCAATCTCGTCGGCATTTCCTTTGTCTTTGTTTTTGTCATTGCCTTTGCCAGCGCTTAGCTACCCGCTAAAATAAATAACCCAAACTTAACGTAAATTCAGTTTCCGCTTGGAGACCAAACCACGGCCAACTAATTGCGCTTCAATCAAAAACTGCATCGATCAGCATAATTGAATTTCACAATGCAGTGGAATAATTTCAGCATAAAGCTTTTATCAAAAGTTCAGAAAGTGTCAAAGAAAAGCTTCTGGCCGAGGTTGATTGGATTAGGATTCAGAATTTGAAGATCAGTCTGATTCGGGAGGATTAAAGGAACGGTTTATAAATGTATAAATAGATAACAATAAGTGTCTTGTAATAAAGTGATAAGTTGAAAAGTTTAACACCAATAAAAGTATAAAAAAATAAAAAATTATTTTTTTAAATAATTTATACGACAAAAAGTTAATTTGCATTGTCACGAATGCTGCAAGTAAAGATCCGAAGCGAAGGCTATTGCACGCAAGCACAAGTCGTCTGGATGGAAAGGATACTGACTCTCACAAATGTTGTCCAACATGTGAGGGGCAGGACTGCGAGGAACTTCATCATGCACTTCCGACAGCGAGAATCGAGTTAGCAAGGAAGCATATGATCTGCTTCGCGTGCTTGGAGAGTGAACACATGGCCCGGTTCTGCCAGTAGGGCACCAAATGCAGTGTCAACGGGTGCCAAAGAAGGCATCACTACCTGCTCCACGATAGAATCAGGAATTCCAGGCTACCCCAGTCGAACGGCGGCCGCTTGAAGGAGCACTCGAGATCAGGAGCTGCACAGTTACACCAGCCATCGCCGACGTAATCCCTTTACGTCATCGACTGCAACGGTAAAAGCAGGACAAGCCGAGGATGGCCAGGAATCGCCACAACGAAACCTTAGCTGCGTTCACCCGGATGGAGATCACCTGCTATTCCGGATTTTGCCCGTGACGTTGTACGGGAGGAATAAGCAAGTGGACACATACGCGCTGCTCGATGAGGGATCGTCCGTAACGCTTATTCACGACGACATCATCCAGCCTGAATCTAAAGGGAGAGAGTCGACAGCTCAACGTGCAGTGATTTGGTGGCAAATCCGCCAGAGAGCACACAACGGTAGTTAGCCTGCAGATATGTGGCACGGGCAAATCTATGCGCCATGACCTACGAAATGTGTTCGCTGTTTTGAATCTAAATCTTCCGATGCAAAGCTTGCTTCGGGAGGATGTTAAGGCAAGAAAGGAAAATGCACGCCTACCCGTTAAACCATACTTCGATGCAACGCCAAGGATCTTGATCGGCTTAGATCACGCTCATTTGGGTATTCCACTGAGAACCAGAAGCTTTAGAGCAGGAGGACCATTTTCAGCCGCCACCAAACTTGGATGGGTGGTGTACGGACCGGAAAAAGGGAGTGCAGGTCCACCGGTAATCTTCTAGAGAAGATGGTCAGCGATTACTTTGAAACTGACCACCGGTCGCAGCTGGTGACGATGTGCGAGCCTTAAGCATTTTGGAGGACACGACGCAACGTCTAGGCCGACGCTACCAGACTGGTCTGCTATGGAAAGACGACGAGGTGAGACCGCCAGACAGCTACAACATGGCACTCAAGAGACTCTTCAACATTGAACGGAAAATGAAGCGCGACGAGGTCTTCGCGCGGACATACAAGGGAATAATGGATGATTACATCAAGAAGGGATATGCACGACGGCTAGAACCGCAGGGGAAGCCGTGAAAAATCCGTCTAGTCTTCGATGCCGAAGCCAAACGAACGATACAAATGGCCCTCAGCGCTACAAATCCCTACCAGCAGTGCTCTTCCACTTCCGGGAAGAAGCAATTGGAGTATGTGCAGACATTAAGGAGATGTTTCACCAAGTGCTGATACAGCCACAGGACAGATGTGCCCAGCGATTTTTGTGGAGAAATGGAGAGGATCGTCGGAACCCGGACCTACGAGATGCAGGTCATGACATTCTGAGCAGCTTGCTCTCCTTGTGCAGCGGACTATGTGAAGCTCTTCAACGCTTCGCAATATAGTAGTACGGGTCCGCGAGCGGTTCTGGCGATAAAGGAGTACCACTACGTGGACAGTTTCATGAGCAAGGACGATGCTGTCGCCGTTTCGTCACGGGTGAGAGAAATACACGCAATCGCAGGATTTGATTTGTGTCGGTTTTCCTCCAGTTCGGCAGATGTGGTCAAAGCTCTGAACCCACAAGGATTCAACACGAAAGTTAAATGGAGCGAATCTGAGGAGAAAGTATTGGGAATATACTGGCAGCAGGCTACGGATGACTTCAAGTTCAGCATCAAATACCATCGGGTACCCAGCAGTGTGATGGACGGGAAACGCGTCCCTAATAAGAGGGAGTTTCCAAGCCTTGTTATGCCCACATTCGATCCGATCGGGTTCTTGAGCCGCTAAACTATTGATGCGAGAGATTTGGCGGAGGAGAGTCAAGTGGGATGAGGCACTCCCAGACTAATTGGCCGCAGCATTTGAGTGCTGGCGGCACGAAATGAAATACATTGAAGAATTCCGATGTCCACGCTACTACTTCGGCGCTGGACGTGTACGGACACTGCAGCTGCACGTCTTCGTGGACTCTAGGCAATCTGCGTTCGCCGCGGCGGTCTGTAGAGGGCCAAATACGTAAACGACGATGTGCAGGCACAATTTGTGTGTTCTAAAACGAAATGTGCTCCCACGAGGACGATGTCGTACCCACGACTGGAACTTTAAGCAGCTGTATTAGGAACTAGACTGATGGACACCGTTAAACAGGAACACGG
>NW_001844994.1:0-1181 GCF_000001215.4 Drosophila melanogaster | reverse complement strand
GATATAGGCAATTTGTTGGAAATCGGGTGGCCGAAATCTTAGAATCCACAGAGGTTTCCCAATGAAGATGGCTACCATCTGCCGAAAACGTGGCAGACGACGCAACCAGGTCGCGACGCCGCGTGGACTTCATCCAAGGTTCGCGGTGGTTAAGCGGACCACCATTCCTAATGGGACCTGAAGAAAGTTGGCCCAAATTTTCTGTAACCGATGGACGCGCTCCACAGGCCGCTGAGGAAGAAGAGATGTCAGGTGAGTTTGTATTGGCCATGGCAAACGCGTCGCTTCTATCTTGGCAGAGGTTCTCGAGTTTCAACCGACTGGTAGGAACGACAGCATGGATCCTAAGATTTATTCGACGCTGTTGCGGGCAACGCTACGAGCGAGAAGAGCACGGGCTTACCTCTGTCGAACGTGCTGACGCGGAGCACGCATTGGTCCGGCTGGCGCAGAGAGAAACGTTCGGCGAGGAAGCTCTAACAGAAACGGTCAGCAAGAGCAGCCAATTATCAGGACTTTCGCCGTATTTGGATAGAGAGGCTATCATGCGTGCCAATGGAAGGATTGACGCAGCGGCAAGCGTACCATATGGGGCTCGCCGTCCGATCATACTGTCCCATAAAAGCGCACTGGCGGAAATGATCGTTCGTCACAACCATGAGAGGATGTGCCACCAAAACGTGGAGGCTACCATCGGCGAGATTCGTAAAAAGTGGTGGCTAACTGTAACGCATGCAAGTTGCGGAAGGCACAACCGACACAACCGGAGATGGGCCCATTGCCGGAGGATCGGCTTGAGGCAAATGGGTGGCCATTTAAGTTCACTGGCCTGGACTATTTCGGACCATTGCTTGTGTCGATTGGGCGATGAACAGAGAAGAGGTGGGTGGCGCTATTCACCTGCCTAACTACGAGAGCCGTCCACTTGGAGATAGCTTACAGATTCATGCATCATGAGCGATAATTCTAAAAATTTTTCTCATTTTATTCCCCAATATCTATCGGATATCCCCCAAAAAAACAAGATGAAATTTCTCTTCTCTTCTCTTCTCTTCTCTTCTCTTCTCTTCTCTTCTCTTCTCTTCTCTTCTCTTCTCTTCTCTTCTCTTCTCTTCTCTTCTCTTCTCTTCTCTTCTCTTCTCCCCTCTTCTCTTCTCTTCTCTTCTCTTCTCTTCTCTTCT
>NW_001845773.1:0-2020 GCF_000001215.4 Drosophila melanogaster | reverse complement strand
TTCTCTTCTCTTCTCTTCTCTTCTCTTCTCTTCTCTTCTCTCTCTTCTCTTCTCTTCTCTTCTCTTCTCTTCTCTTCTCTTCTCTTCTCTTCTCTTCTCTTCTCTTCTCTTCTCTTCTCTTCTCTTCTCTTCTCTTCTCTTCTCTTCTCTTCTCTTCTCTTCTCTTCTCTTCTCTTCTCTTCTCTTCTCTTCTCTTCTCTTCTCTTCTCTTCTCTTCTCTTCTCTTCTCTTCTCTTCTCTTCTCTTCTCTTCTCTTCTCTTCTCTTCTCTTCTCTTCTCTTCTCTTCTCTTCTCTTCTCTTCTCTTCTCTTCTCTTCTCTTCTCTTCTCTTCTCTTCTCTTCTCTTCTCTTCTCTTCTCTTCTCTTCTCTTCTCTTCTCTTCTCTTCTCTTCTCTTCTCTTCTCTTCTCTTCTCTTCTCTTCTCTTCTCTTCTCTTCTCTTCTCTTCTCTTCTCTTCTCTTCTCTTCTCTTCTCTTCTCTTCTCTTCTCTTCTCTTCTCTTCTCTTCTCTTCTCTTCTCTTCTCTTCTCTTCTCTTCTCTTCTCTTCTCTTCTCTTCTCTTCTCTTCTCTTCTCTTCTCTTCTCTTCTCTTCTCTTCTCTTCTCTTCTCTTCTCTTCTCTTCTCTTTGAGCAGACACTGTGCCGCGTCACCAGGGTAACCAAAGGCTATCATGTAGCTGGCTGCTGTGAATGCCGAGCGTTACTGTTCCAAAAGGTCATGGCATAAGGTCGGGATCCCTTTTAAGTCGAAAGACCAGATGGAGAAACGCGCAAAGTGGAGAGAGAATTCTATATCAGATATTCGTTCCTCAGCTAGTGGGAATGTGAAGGCAAAATTGCATCACCGATAATAATTGACAGGCCGCCATGCCAGCCAACGATGGTACGCACCGTAATTGTGGCACACTACTTGAAGTGCAACTACACTCTCCACGCGAAGGCGTCTCTGCTAAGAGTGCTGGCTAATCGTAGTTGGGCTGGAGCTGGAAACTCTCAAAATTTCCACATTTCCGGCCCGGACTAAGGTGCCGAGAGTCTGCCAGGCTGGGGGCCTGGGAAACAACTAGCCCAGTCGCTAACGGAGAGTCCGGGCAAGTGGCGTCCGCCCGGTCTGGTTAGCCTTACACGGGTACTGCGGATCTCTGCCCGGGTGGACCGTTTATTTCTCTGCAAGTCGTGGGACCTATGAAACATAGACCCAAAAATATTAAAATATCGCAGGCTTTGACTGCGGGAAATGGCGCAAGACAGTTTGACGACCGTCTCCTTGACAGAGAGCGTTCTACTTCGGTGGTAACACCGCTCCTAATCGGAGTTTGCCAACGGCACAAGCACGCCCTGCCTAAGAGGCAGAAGGTGGAGAAAAGCTCTGCTCCTTTCGATGGCCCAAGTATCTCAAGGGCTGCAAAGACAACTGAGGTAACTGGGACCATTAAAGTTGCGGTCGTACCAGAGGGGTACCCCAAAGTCGTCCTCAGCAGTGAGGTTCTCACAGCTCGAGGACGCACTACTTTAAGAGAATCCTCTCTGGTTAGGATTCTCCAATTAAGTTGGGAGGAATCCACTTCAGGGAGGGTCTCCTGATAGTGGATTGCCGCAACGCAACCACTGCTGAGTGGCTGCAATTAGCAGTCCCCAGCCTCAGTAAGTGAAGCGGTGTCTCCCTGGAGGTAAAGATGGGCAACGACTTGCCATCGTCACGCAACATCACCTTCTTGTGCCCCAGGACAGGAGAAAAGACAACAAAGTGGATCATGGAATTGATCAAAAAACAAAATGACTTGGACACTGAGAACTGGCGTCTTATGTCAAGGAAGAATGGGGGTGATGGCTCGCTCTTCAGCCTTGGCATTGATGACACCTCATGTGCCAAGATTATTTCTAGCGACCACTAGCTGAGCTTCAGGTTTGGAGACATCTCAGTTTGTGGTCTAAAGAAGGCCACGGCGATCAAAGCCGGCACAAGACCGGTCGAGACGCCTCGAAATCCACTAGTCTCTATGGAGAAGGAGAAGCCAAAT
>NW_001846150.1:0-1395 GCF_000001215.4 Drosophila melanogaster | reverse complement strand
TATAATTTCCATAGGAAAAACCTAGTTACTTACGGGCTCTACATGTTGCCAGTTCATTCGTATAGAATTTAATAAAAAGTACACTGCGAAAAGACAAGGCATACTATGTCGTAATGCCATCTATGTGTCAGTTGGGCCAAAAACAATTCGACAGGTCAGCAACCCTTAATGGCCAGAGGACTCGATCCCCTTTATACAAAGACCTCAAACTCAAACCCCAAACCTCAAACAGCTTTTATATTATATTATAAATATTTTACAGCTAAAAATATTAGTGTTGAACCTAGTTAGTATTAATTAGTTAGTAAATTTAAGCATAACATTGTTTGATTTGTTTCTTTTCTTTCCAGAAGGACGGAAGCACCGAGTCGCTGGAAGATGTTTGTTGTTTTTTGGCTGTGGTTTGTTGCGGCCGCTGTGTGTACGGCTGGCGTTGCAGGTAATTTGTTCGAGGTAGTAGTACCCCGCAGCGCTGTCATTTGGTGGTAATCGTTTCAACTATTAGTGGCAGTTGTTTGCCATTGTTTAATAGTTTTGTTTAAGTTACAGGAACATTTCCCGGGAGTCACGAAGAAGAATTGTGAAGAAGGCGAAGCCGTCATTGCATTGTTTTGGAGTTGCTGGCATTATTTATCTGCCCCGTTGTGGCAGAGGAGTCGTCAGTGGAAATAGCTTGTCGTTCACAGAGAGTTGCCTAAAGCGCCGCATCGATTGGGGCCATGGAAATGAATGTAAAATTATAATTAGGTAAGTATTTTTTCACGTACATTAGGTGGAAGCTATTCTGGAGGTAGGTATTATATTTGTTTTTATGATTGCATTGATTTTTGTTTTCAGCTCCTGCTTTTCAGGAGCTAATTTTGAGGCCACGGTTTTTTTGGCCGTTTCAGCTGGGATACCGCGGCTGTGCAGACGTCGAGTTAGCAATTAGATAAGTATTTTGTTTTGAATATATATTTCCGAGTATTAGCTTGTGTTTCCTCGTTTTAGTACTTGCAGTCTTGGAGAAAGGAGTTGCGTGTATGTCGTCCGCAGGATGAAGTCGCATATTAGCATCTGCTAGTTTGCCTGTCAGGATTGGTATTTTCCGTTTGTCTTGATTAATTTTGTATCACATTCTTGTAATTGAGAAAAGAGAAGAGAAGAGAAGAGAAGAGAAGAGAAGAGAAGAGAAGAGAAGAGAAGAGAAGAGAAGAGAAGAGAAGAGAAGAGAAGAGAAGAGAAGAGAAGAGAAGAGAAGAGAAGAGAAGAGAAGAGAAGAGAAGAGAAGAGAAGAGAAGAGAAGAGAAGAGAAGAGAAGAGAAGAGAAGAGAAGAGAAGAGAAGAGAAGAGAAGAGAAGAGAAGAGAAGAGAAGAGAAGAGAAGAGAAGAGAAGAGAAGAGAAGAGAAGAGAAG
>NW_001846714.1:0-1143 GCF_000001215.4 Drosophila melanogaster | reverse complement strand
AGTATCTTCTGTTCGCTTTGTACTCGAAATCGTAAAATTACCCATTTTGACCGCTTAATATGTAAAACTTAGGCAATTTACTGTTTTTGCGTACCAGTTGAACAGAATCTCTAGAAGGTATCTTCTGTTCGCCTGGGGCTTGAAAGCGGAAAATCTTTATTTGACCGCTTAAAATGACACAACTTAGTCAATTTATTGTTTTTGTGTACCAGGTTTAAATAATCTTTAGTAGGTATCTTCTGTTTATCTGGTACTTGAAATCGGAAAATCACCCATTTCGACCGCTTAAAATGACACAACTTAGTCAATTTATTGTTTTTGTGTACCAGGTTTAAATAATCTTTAGTAGGTATCTTCTGTTTATCTGGTACTTGAAATCGGAAAATCACCAATTTTGACCGCTTAAAATGACATAATTTAGTCAATTTATTGTTTTTGTGTACCAGGTTTAAATCATCTGTAGAAGGTAGCTTCTGTTTGTCTGGTACTTGAAATCGGAAAATTACCCATTTTGACCGATTAAAATGTAAAACTTAGTCAATTTACTGTTTTTGCGTAACAGTTGAACAGAATCTCTAGAAGGTATCTTCTGTTTGTATGGTACTTTTAATCGGAAAGTCACCCATTTGACCGCTTAAAATGACATAACTTGGTCAATTTGTTGTTTTTGTGTACCAGGTTTAAATAATCTGTGTGTCTGGTACTTGAAATTGGAAATTTACTCATTTTGACCGCTTAAAAATTCATAACTTAGTCAACTTTTTGTTTTTAGGTACCAGGCGAGTATAATCTATAAAAGGAATCTTCTGTTGCCCTGCCTGGTTCTTAAAACTTCATCAACTTTTTGTTTTCGTGTACCAGGTGAACATTATCTGTAAAAGGAATCTTCTGTTCGCCTATTACTTGAAATCGGAAAATCACCCATTTTGACCGCTTAAGATGACATAACTTAGTCAATTTATTGTTTTTGTGTACCAGGTTTAAATAATCTGTAGAAGGTATCTTCAGTTTGCCTATAACTCACAATCGTTTTGCAGTTGTGATAAGCCGGACGCGTTTTTGGTGCAGTGACACAGTTTTGTTTCACAAACTTGCGGACAAGTCCACAACTGTGGCACAAAGTATAGTGATCGATAACATAAT
>NW_001845044.1:0-6936 GCF_000001215.4 Drosophila melanogaster | reverse complement strand
CGCCAGGTGCGTACATTGCACTCTTTATGTTTCTGATCATGTCCTGGTAAAACTTAAAATTTGGCTTGTTGTTGCTAACCAGACTAATTTTTTCTACACTGGCCTTCAAATTTGTTTTTTAACATTTCTAGATATTGCACGGCATTTATTGTGCTCTCAATTAAGGCTAGTTTTCCCACTCCACGGCTGGTGATACAGCCCCACACCATCAGTGACATTTTTCCAAATTTTATCGTTGGAATGATATTTTGTTTTTCTAGCGCACTCAACGGTTTGCGCCATACTCTGCTTGGCCCGTCGTTATAAAAGAGCATCATTTTTGTTTCGTCACAAAATATGACGTCATCCCAGTACTCTTCCGCATGATCCATCATGCTCACAGCGAATTAATGACGCTTTTCCATATTGGCATCTGATAGCAAAGGGTTTTTCCTTGCAAATCTTGAAGAGTACCTATGGCGTAGGATGACTTGGCGCACAGTTTCGTGTGACACAGTTAGGTGACATTCTTCCCTGATATCCTGAGCAAGTGATCTGACCGAGATTCAGGGGTTCGCAATCACTTTTCGCATAATAAGGCGGTCTACTCGCTTGTTAATTTTGGTTTTCCGCCCACCACCACTCTTAGGTTCAAGCCTGCCCTCTTTTCCCGCACGATTTAAAATATTATAGACGGTCTTACGGGATACAGGAAACATTTATACTAATTCTGAAAAAGATTTTCCCAACTGGTGGTTATAGTTTATTAATTGGGTAACTTCAAAAGCCAATCTCTTTCCAGGCATTTCATTAAATTTAATAATTCGCTTTAAGCACGTTAGATCAACAAAATTTCACAAGCAAAGTGAAAAAATTGCAATAGAAGCGTTGTAAAAAGGAATGCAAAAGACAAAAATAACGGAAAAATCGAGTTCGTTCTAAGAAAAAGAGCAAAACAAAGTGGGAAAACAAAATGTGTAAAGAGTTTCTTGACACTCTCAAAAGTGTGTAAACTTGAAATTTGTTGTTTATTTTCTTGTATATTTGATATATTGAATTTGTTTTTTAATTTATAAGTAAAATAAATATTGTTTAATTATATTTCATAAAAAAATTTCGTTTAATTAAGCAAAAAACCCTTAATTTTGACCTTTAAAGTCAAAAATTCTACTTATTTCACGGTGTGTAAACAGTTTCTTGACAAACTGTATATTGATCACGAGCTACCATGCCAGCATAGCCTCGTCCCCCGCTACCTGAAACTCTGTTGCACCCGATGATGAAATCGGCATGAACACACACACACACACATATTCACACATACTGCGTGGTGGCGACGCTCTCGACGTTGAAATTAACATGAACCTACACACACACATACACACTGCGTAATCGCGACGTCCTCGTCTAGACTCGCTATCTAGAACTAACGGGATCAAAAGCACTGCTGCTTGCCCGTGCGTATACATTAAGAATAAAGCTTTCATCATTCTTGATCTTGACACCAAACCGAGCAGTTGATTTATTTAAAGTGGCAAATATATATAACCTACATATAAGTACACAATAAAGTCATTATTGACTCCCATCACATCAGCCTGGGCAGCAACTAACTAAGAGTAGAGAAAGGAGGACCCCCGATCCAACGGAGGCACCCGTAACTCTCGCGCCTCCAACGTAACGATTCACCTGCCCAGATCCCAAGACCTACTGCCATTTAGTACAACTTTATAATTAAGTGAGTGGATTAAGATTTGTAAACTTATTGTTAGTTTCTATATACCTAGAGAAGATTCAATAAAATTTCACCACCCCTAAAAAAACCTCTCCCCCGAAACCCCCACGAGCAGTGACCCATATATGGAAAGTTCAACCCGTACATAGAGCAACAAACTAGGAAAGTCATCAACCAGGATTCAGAATTCGCAGCAGCAATAAATTGTACACTGTACACTATGCTAATCTGGAAGTATTTTGACAGATCCAGTTGATCAAGGAAAGACTCTTTTCGATTTAATTTAAAACAAAAACCTCAAAGAACTACCAGGATTGTAATTGCCACCCCTCGCAAGATGTTAGTCTTGCGCTTAAGTATACTAATTTGAAACGCCTCTCTCACAAACTTTAGAACATTTTTCTATTTTAGTATTTTCGATTTTAGTATTTTCCAATTTCAACCGACATACCAAGAGAATTTTTTATTTCTGCTTCCCACTACAACTACCTGTTTTATAAAATTCTTACCAGGGGTTAGTGCACCTTCGTGTTTTTTAATTTTTTTATTAATTCAAAATATATCAATATCGGTTATCAATTTATAGTGCTTCATGGAAGAGGTTAAGGAACACCCATACGTCTTAGAATGTGAAGCCGCTAAGCCACTGATCGTTGACACCTTTAAATTTATGTACGACCTGGACTTTTTGAATCCTCAGGCAGACGAGGTATTGTTAATTTTTTCACTTTCTACCAATACAACACTACATTTTTTTATTTAACCCAAGCTTACCACTCCACCACTGGCAATGCCAAGGCTACCGCACGAAGTCATCTTTGCCATAGGCGGCTGGAGCGGTGGCACCTCAAAAGGTTGCATCGAGACTTATGACACGAGGGCAGATAGATGGGTAACCATTAACGCAGAGGATCCTGCTGGTCCCCGTGCGTATCATGGAACCGCAGTGCTGGGTTTCAAAATATTCTCGATTGGCGGATATGATGGCGTAGAGTATTTCAACACATGCCGAGTTTTTGACGCGGTAAAAAAAAAATGGAACGAAATCGCACCGATGCATTGCAGGCGCTGCTACGTAAGTGTAACAGAGTTAAATGGAATGATATATGCAATCGGCGGCTACGACGGGCATAACCGGCTGAACACTGTGGAGCGGTATAATCCAAGGACCAACCAATGGTCCGTTATCCCACCAATGAACATGCAACGCTCTGATGCCAGCGCCTGTACTTTGCAAGAACGCATATATGCTACAGGGGGATTTAACGGCCAGGAATGCCTAGACAGCGCCGAGTATTATGACCCTGTAACCAACGTTTGGACTAGAATACCTAACATGAATCATCGTCGGTCTGGAGTGAGCTGCGTGGCCTTTAGAAACCAGCTTTACGTTATCGGCGGCTTTAACGGCACAGCGCGTCTATCTACCGGAGAACGCTTTGATCCGGACACGCAAACTTGGCACTTCATTCGTGAAATGAACCACTCCCGCAGTAACTTCGGGCTAGAGATTATTGACGATATGATCTTCGCTATAGGCGGCTTTAACGGCGTCTCGACGATCTCTCATACGGAATGCTATGTAGCCGAAACAGACGAATGGATGGAAGCCACAGATATGAATATTGTTCGTTCCGCCTTGTCTGCCAATAACATAGCTGGGCTTCCAAACAAGCGAGACTATATACACAAAGAGCGGGATCGCCTGATGGAGGAGCGGCGTCAGCGTCTTATGGCAACCGCCATGGCTCGGGAGAATGTAGGACACGGCAATGCCTCGCAGATGTTAGTGGAACACAATGACGGAGCCATGGACGACTACGAAAGTCCTGATGAAGTAGATGAGACTGATGAGCAAGAGCAATCAGCACGCATAAGCCGGACTATACCACCCTCTGTAGGGCTTCCAAACCCAGCAGTTGCTGCTGAAACGATACGAGATCAATCTCAATTGGTGTCCACTGCTCAACTTAATAGAGTAATGGAGGATCGCGGTATGGACAACAATAGGAGCAATCGTGTGCAACTGCGTAATCAACGCCATGGCTCGCATCATGAAATTCGTCGTCGTACATAGGAGTTAGCGTCAAAATCTGGATCGGATACCAAAAAAAAACATATTCTTCATAAGAGTGCAGATAAAGCGTTAGCGTGTGGCAAGATTTCTTCATCCTTATAAACCCACGTCCGTTAAACCCATTTTTCGAAACATTTACACGAAGAAAAAAACACAAGGTTAAGTGTGCTTTTGCCAATTTACCAAATTAACAATATAAGACTCGGAAATTTCAATTTTAAATTAAATTATCAAGAAATTACACAATCAAAATAACTCAAGTTCACATCTAAATTTAACGCAATATTTTAAATAAAGCATTACTAATTTGCAGAAAACCACTATGCACACAAAATATTTTATTATTTCTTTGTTTTCACCGTTAGCGATTTGATATATCTGACACCGAAAAAGTATTGGTCTGTAAAAAACAAAAAGGTAAATGTCCGCCTATACTTTCTCCAATGACCGAAAATGATCTTGCTAAACATTTAGGTTCGAGACATGAAAAAAGAAACAAAGGGAAATGAAATGATTTCTTTCATTTGTGGCTGTGCAGCTAGAACAGGCTTTTCCCAGGGCATAGTTTTCCCCGTGCCACACAGTTAGCAAGCATCGATAACTATCGACGTCTTACGACCGTACATACCTACGATTTCTAATAAGCATGTGGTGCGTTCCCTTGTTTAAGTAAACGTAAATATAATTATGGACTAATTCTAACATTGATTGTCGTGTGCTTTTGGAATAGTCAAATTAGAATGTTTAGGAAGCCTCTAAGGTCTAGCAAACACCGTGGTGACTTTCCCCGCAATTGGCGGTGCTTATGAAGACTGCACTACATGGACGTATTTACATGCATTGGGTTACCTAATCCTGAGGAGAAAAGACGGGATGTGCGAACCAAACGTGAGTGTTTCTTGTATTTCCAACATACCTTTTGCGACCCAAATCTAGCGGCAGTTAAGCTGCCCGACGACGACAATTCGGGCTCTCGGTTTACTCCGGCTTGTTTGACAAGATCGAGGTATGCTTTACAAACTATTAACAAGAAGAAAACTAAGCTTTATTGAATTATATATTTCAGCCTCAGAAGGGTATCGGGTGACGGCCGTTGAAAACAGTCGACGTTTCGGAATAGCCAAGAAATCTACGTGAGTCAAGGGAGTTTGCCCCGGAAGACTCCAACGAACGTGGCGCCCTGCGCTCAGCTACTTATATACTTGGAACGGACTCACCGGCGGTATCGAGATCGCCTCAGGAAAGATGATGGATTGAGATCCTGACTCCAAAATGCCTGGTGGACGGGTAAGTTCGCAATTCTGTAGCGGCGAGGTTAAGGGCGAACTTGCTCCAAGTAATATATATTTTGCCGAATGTCAATGTAAATTTACCCGAGGCTGTGTGTAATTTCACACACAGATAATTTAATTTGCTTTTACCAATATTATCTATTTTTAAGCTTAAATTGAAATTAATTAAAATTTCGAATGATTGATCGTATTTAAGTTGATTGCCGATAGCTGAACTTCATTGGGCCTATGTTTAGGCTACGACACCGAATGAATTGGACCACTTACTTGCAGAGCGAAGAGCCCAACGCTAAGCCAAAAGAAAGAGCTTGCAAGGCTAGCCTATGTGCTTCTTTGTGGCGTGGGGACTCACGGGAATGAAGTACATTACTATAAAGAAAAATATCAGTTAATAAGGAACATTTTTATATGTAAGAACGACAAAAGTATAGTCGACCAAACATTGACTGGACCAGTTCTTATAAAATTCACCCATTGCAAGGCGATAGTGGACAACGTACAATACGATGCTGTGGAGAGGCTTGGCACAGAATTGAAGTCGGGTAAAAACGATTACGAACTGAGGATGGAGGAAATGAAAACAAAAATACAGATCAACAAGATACAGTGGGGAACCACGATTCATACAACAACGACTTACACGATGCTCGGCATACTATTGATAGTAGTATTCGTTGTGGCATGTGGCAAAGAATATAACAATTTTTACACCAGAGACTACACCACATGCACCCTTCACATCAACCATAGCTTCACCTGCTACGGTAGCAGCAACTTTATCCCCGCTGTGGACGGTAGTTCAGTCTGAGAGGGGAGGAGTTACCGCCTCAGCATTCACCCTCGGTGGTCCCCGGCCAAAGCCGCCTGAACAACCAGAGCTCTAGAGGGCACCAAGAAGTACTATGTTGCGGCCCACTTAAACGCTGAGACATAGTATCACTTACATTCGAAAAGCTGCATCGGCGATCACTTGAACGGTGAGTCTTTGTATCGTTTAGCACTAGAGACACTGAATCGATCCAAACATCGACGCTTAACGACTCCAAACGGCCCCTTGTACCAAACCAAACTGTAAAGTAAGAGAAAGAAATAAAAAAGAATTCATTCAGACCTTTTTGTCTGGAAATCAACATCTCACTACTAACTCCCGAACCTACGCAAGGAGTAAACTCGTGTGCACGGCCGGCAGCCAAAAATAAAACTGAAAAAAAAAGAAATAAGCGGTCAATATGTTCACGTACCCACTTTTGGGCGCTTTCGGATTTTTTTAAAATCATTTATTATTATTTACAAGTCAGTAGGAATCGTTTAGTTCCTTATGAACTTAACCTAATGTGTAGCCTAAAAGATTTTATGGATTCTGATTGATTCTCTTCTCTTCTCTTCTCTTCTCTTCTCTTCTCTTCTCTTCTCTTCTCTTCTCTTCTCTTCTCTTCTCTTCTCTTCTCTTCTCTTCTCTTCTCTTCTCTTCTCTTCTCTTCTCTTCTCTTCCCTTCTCTTCTCTTCTCTTCTCTTCTCTTCTCTTCTCTTCTCTTCTCTTCTCTTCTCTTCTCTTCTCTTCTCTTCTCTTCTCTTCTCTTCTCTTCTCTTCTCTTCTCTTCTCTTCTCTTCTCTTCTCTTCTCTTCTCTTCTCTTCTCTTCTCTTCTCTTCTCTTCTCTTCTCTTCTCTTCTCTTCTCTTCTCTTCTCTTCTCTTCTCTTCTCTTCTCTTCTCTTCTCTTCTCTTCTCTTCTCCTTCTCTTCTCTTCTCTTCTCTTCTCTTCTCTTCTCTTCTCTTCTCTTCTCTTCTCTTCTCTTCTCTTCTCTTCTCTTCTCTTCTCTTCTCTTCTCTTCTCTTCTCTTCTCTTCTCTTCT
>NW_001847208.1:0-1021 GCF_000001215.4 Drosophila melanogaster | reverse complement strand
GAGAAGAAAGCAAACCAGAAGAACTTAAAGAAGAAAAGGAGGAAAACCAAATTAAAGAAAGCCAGGGTATTTATACCTTACACTTATCGTTTTTATATAACAAAAACCCAACATGTCCATGTCCGACAACCTTTTTTCTGACGATGAGGTACTTTCAATTTCCTCAAGCCCAGAACAGCGATCTTCCCCGTTCTACCTCAAATATATCGCCCATGTTCCACGAATCAGACAATTCTCAGATTAATACAGTCATCATTAATCAGAAGAAATTGCCCTCAAATCAAGCAAACATAAGTTTAAAAAACTCTTCTGGGGCTGCTATAAAAATTGTTAATTCCCTTTCACATAAGAAGAAAGAGAAAAGAGAACACAAACACTAATAATGCCCAAAAAGACCCCCTCTCACTCACCAATACTACTGCAAGCAGTTGTGGCGCCAAAAGCAGCATCTCGAAGGGGAAATTGTCTTCTCCTCCGTCCACCTCGTCCACATATGAGGGGAAATTACTCACAAAACTTGTTCACACTAATGCTGCTGCCCACACCCACATTTAATGATTTAAATTTAAATTTAAACCCCAAATCCAGCGCCATGCCCACTGTGTTTAATTTACCAGCAGCCCGCATCCTAAGGCGGCCTGCAGCCAAGCGGGATTTATTTAAATCATCATCCTCCCTCCTCATCATTATATTATATTATATTATATTATATTATATTATATTATATTATATTATATTATATTATATTATATTATATTATATTATATTATATTATATTATATTATATTATATTATATTGTATTATATTGTATTATATTGTATTATATTGTATTATATTATATTATATTATATTATATTATATTATATTATATTATATTATATTATATTATATTATATTATATTATATTATATTATATTATATTATATTATATTATATTGTATTGGATTGGATTGGATTGGATTGTATTATATTATATTATATTATATTATATTATATTATATTATATTATATTATATTATA
>NW_007931109.1:65689-66731 GCF_000001215.4 Drosophila melanogaster | reverse complement strand
TAGAAATGACAAATGTCCTTGCCAAAGAATTAAATAAATAATATTTATGTACCAAAAGAATCGTAATTTTCTTTCATAACGAAATAGATTTCCTTACATTTCAAAACGCTTACATAGAAATTGTCAGTCCGAATAACATAACTAAAGTTATGAAATCAAACATCAAATTAAAAGACATTGAAACATATTCAGAATTTAAAGAAATAATTATAAAAAGTCACAGAGAACTTTTACACCGAGGAATAGAAAACAAACTAATCTTTTTAAACAAAAATATTATTACCCAGACTACCAAAAGTTTATACAGAACATTATTAATGAATGCGAAGTATGTAACATATCCAAAACAGAACATAGAGATACTAAACTAAGATACTAATCCCAGAGAAAAATATGTTATAGATTTTTATTTAATCAATAATAAAACGTTCCTCTCATTCATTGACATTTATTCAAAATATGCCGCTTTGATTGAAGTCAGTAGTAGAGACTGGCTGGAAGCAAAAAGAGCTCTCCTTAAAATTTTCAATGAAATGGGAAAACCGTCCGAAATAAAGGCCGATAAAGATTCATCTTTTATATGTTCCGCGTTACATTTATGGCTTAAGTCCGAGAATGTGAATATAAATATCACAACAAGTAAAAATGTTGTTGTATAAATGTAAAAATTGAAAGATTCCATAAAACAGTCAATGAAAAGTTAAGAATCATTAATAGTGAGTCCGACCCAGAAAATAAGATAACACAATTTGAAACTATTCTCTATGTATATAACCACAAAACTAAACACAATACAACTGGGAGAACACCAGCTGATATTTTCCTTTATGCAGGAACACCTGCATATGACACCCAAAAAGAGAAACAATTAAAAATAGATAAGTTGAATAAAGATAGACATAGCTATGAAGTAGATACTAGATATAAACAAGCACCATTGGTAAAAAGTAAAACAACTAACCCATTTAAGAAAACAGGACACGTAGAACAAATAGATGAGAAACATTACGAAGAAACAAATAGAGGAAGAAAAGTTGAACAT
>NW_007931109.1:61478-64689 GCF_000001215.4 Drosophila melanogaster | reverse complement strand
ATATACCTATAAACTATGAATATCACTATTTCTCCGTAAACTTATCAAAGACCGAACAAACTTTTGCAAATTTAATTAAACAAGCTGAAGAATATGGTACTATAGCCCAAATCCAATATTTAACTGAAAAATTAGACAGAGAAATGAATGGAATAAGAATAATAAAACTCAATAAAAGCGGTTATAGGTACCGCATATAAATACCTTTTTGGCACTTTAGATCAAAATGACAAAGAAGAATTAGAACAAAAAATATACGATCTTTCTCAACATAGTATTCAAATTAATGAATTGAATGAAGTAATAGAAGTAGTCAATAGAGGCATTGAAGTAATCAACCATTTAAACGCAATAAGTGAAGGTGACAGAAGACTAGAACTTTTAGTTTAGTTTAGTACATTGAAGATATAGAACTTGGTATGCAATTAACAAGACTTGGTATTTTTAATCCCAAATTATTAAGACATGATCCATTATTACATGTAAATTCCGAAAAATTGCTAAATATAAAAACTTCTACGTGGTTAAAATCAGATGCAAATGAAATACTTATTATTTCCCATATTCCTAGAGACATTATAAAAACTGCACTTTTTAACATCGTACCATATCCAGACAAAGATAATAAATTACTTATAGAAAATGTAAATGTATTATATTCAAGATAATCAAGTTTACAAACAAAACTCAGGAAAACCAATAATAAACAAATGAATTACAGGAATATTAAATCAAATACCAACAGAATGCGGATATTCAATATTGGAATAACTTATGTAGAACCAAACATAATTTTAACTTGGAAAATATCAAAAATTGTATTAAATCAAAACTGTATAATTAATAGAGAAATTATAATAGAAGGAGACCATATAATAAAAGCTTTTAATTGTTCTGTTCAAATAGAAAACATATTAATTACAAGCACAACACTAGACTACACACAAACGGTCTATATCAATAACAATGTAACAAAATTAGAACCATTATCATATCTAAATGCTAAAGAAATAATTAATGAACACACTAATACATACAACCCATTACAACTTATTATATTAACTATACTTGCTATTATAATACTTACACTTTTACTATATTTTATTTATAAATATAAAGGCATTCCCAAAAAACTAATTGTTAAATATAAAAAAGAGAATTCACAACAAATAGAACAACAAAATAACACAACAACAGAAAATATAAATACAGTACTTGATACTAATCCTGTATTGTATCTGTCGTCGTGCGTCACAGGGAGTTGCCTTAAACGGCTACCCCACACATTGGTTCCCGAAAGAAAGGGCAGACTAATCCGTGGTAGTAGAACACGTTTTATTCTGGAAGAATTCAATGTTTCACGCGAGTTTACAATATTCTCCGCCTCAATCTCTTGACGCACTGCACCATGCGCTCCCAAACTCTGCCCTCAGACGGGTTCGCTGGACAATTAAACACCCATTCAATGCTTCTGCTTGACAACTCACTCTGAAGCTTCCCCATCTCGAATACGTCGCCAAAGCGCCTGGCTTCCCTGTCAGCTCCCACGAAGTTCTTGCCGTTATCGCTGCGCAGTCTATATACCGCCCCTCTACGGCAGACGAAGTTCCTGATCGCAATTATGCAGGAATCCGTCGACAGGTCATGCGCCAGCTACAGGTGAATCGCCCTTGTCGTCAAACACGTAAACAAGGCGACCCAACGCTTCTCCTTGTGACGGGACACAGTCCCCAGCAGTGGCCCAAAGTAGTCCAGTCCTGTGTATTTGATTTGCAGCCAGTCTGTCTTCCGGATGGGGTCCCATTATCGGCGGCATCGGCCGCGCTCGCTGCAACTTGCACTCGTTGCACGATGAGATGACTCTCCGCATCACACGCCTCATCTTTGTGACCCAGAACTTTGTCCGGATCTCCGCAATCGTAGCATCCACATTTTGATGCTTCATCCTCCTCGCACTGTACGGCATGCACAGTGCGGCATCAATTATGCCGTAAGCTCGCAGAATCCCGTCCTCGTCTAGGTAGGGCACCAACCCTCGAATGTCGCTCGATCTAGCGACGTCCTGTCCAGTTTCCGCCGACCTCATCTCGTCGGGGAACGACTCCAATTGTGCCTGTCCGACCAACAGATTCTCCGCGGCCTTAAATTCTGCTGCAGTAAGGCCGTATTCCTCGAGCTCGTTTCGCTGTTTGCGGCACCAGCGCGCAAACTGTAGGACCCAGGCTGTGGTCCTCACCAGGCGACTGAAGCTCGAGAATCTCTGAAACGAAATAACAAAATCGTCTACCGCAACTAATGCAAACTCACTGGGCATCTCTTCTTCATCAGGGGCATCTGGAACACGCTCAGTTCCTTCCTTAGCCCTCGGCCAGCTGGCTGCTGGCTGCCTCAAAAATGCAGGTCCTCTTAGCCACCTTGATTCCTGGCTAAGGTCGACTCCTTTCTGCGACCGCGTCGCATCATCAGCCGCATTGTCAGCTGTAGGCACCCATCTCCATTGGGAAACCTTCGACGACTCCAAAATCTCCGCCACTCGGTTGCCAACAAACTGCTTATACCGGCGGTGGGTGCTGCCGATCCATCTCAGCACCGTCTTAGAGTCCGTCCATAACACCAGGTCCGTGATGACCACACTGTGCTCCTCCTTGACATTGTTCATCAGCCTGGTTCCAAGAACTGCTGCCTGCAGCTCCAGCCGTGGGATCGTCATCGTTCTCATTGGGGCACACTTCGTCCTCGCACTCACGAAGCTCACCTGCACGTCGTCGTCCTCATATCTCGGTGGCAGCACAACGTGGTCGTCCTTCCAGAGTAATCCCGTCTGGTAGCGACGCCCCACTTTCACCGTGGTGTCTTCGAGTATCCTTTGGGTCCGGAGATCGTCGCTCGCTGCGACCGGCGGCGCGGTCTTCACTCCAAAGTTCTCCATGTCGAAATAGTCCTCCACCATCTTCTCCATCGCGTCATCCACTGACACGGCAAGTAGGCAGGACCTCGGTGACGGCGTGGTCGGTTGCCCACTTACAGGCCCAAACACAACCCAGCCCAGCTCGGTTGCGGCCGCATACGGTCCCTCTCGAGCGAACCGCCTCGTCCTAAGTGGCAACCCCAGATGTCCGTGATCCAGACCGATGAGCAGCTTCGGCACCACGTTGCTGTAAGGCTTCATCGGCAGACGCGCATCCCTGTGCACGCCCTGGACATCTCGTCG
>NW_007931109.1:53914-56978 GCF_000001215.4 Drosophila melanogaster | reverse complement strand
CATACTCTGCTTGGCCCGTCGTTATAAAAGAGCATCATTTTTGTTTCGTCACAAAATATGACGTCATCCCAGTACTCTTCCGCATGATCCATCATGCTCACAGCGAATTAATGACGCTTTTCCATATTGGCATCTGATAGCAAAGGGTTTTTCCTTGCAAATCTTGAAGAGTACCTATGGCGTAGGATGACTTGGCGCACAGTTTCGTGTGACACAGTTAGGTGACATTCTTCCCTGATATCCTGAGCAAGTGATCTGACCGAGATTCAGGGGTTCGCAATCACTTTTCGCATAATAAGGCGGTCTACTCGCTTGTTAATTTTGGTTTTCCGCCCACCACCACTCTTAGGTTCAAGCCTGCCCTCTTTTCCCGCACGATTTAAAATATTATAGACGGTCTTACGGGATACAGGAAACATTTATACTAATTCTGAAAAAGATTTTCCCAACTGGTGGTTATAGTTTATTAATTGGGTAACTTCAAAAGCCAATCTCTTTCCAGGCATTTCATTAAATTTAATAATTCGCTTTAAGCACGTTAGATCAACAAAATTTCACAAGCAAAGTGAAAAAATTGCAATAGAAGCGTTGTAAAAAGGAATGCAAAAGACAAAAATAACGGAAAAATCGAGTTCGTTCTAAGAAAAAGAGCAAAACAAAGTGGGAAAACAAAATGTGTAAAGAGTTTCTTGACACTCTCAAAAGTGTGTAAACTTGAAATTGGTGGTTATTTTCTTGTATATTTGATATATTGAATTTGTTTTTTAATTTATAAGTAAAATAAATATTGTTTAATTATATTTCATAAAAAATTTCGTTTAATTAAGCAAAAAACCCTTAATTTTGACCTTTAAAGTCAAAAATTCTACACAAAAATTGTGTAAACAGTTTCTTGACAAACTGTATGTCATTCAAGACATGAAACAATATTTCGATACAATGATTGTTAATTATTACGTTACTAAGTATCTGCAATGTGCTACAAATACTACCATTGCCAATACCTTTAACATCACTACATTGTTAATTCTTTTACCAACTAATTTGCTACTTAGCTTTTGTTTTATTAAAGAATATTCCGCTCCAGAGTCAAACGTTGTTGAAAATGTCTCGCCTTGATGAATCATCTCTCCCTTGGGTTCGACAACCTCGCATAGTTCCAACCTTTTCACTTGATGCGTGCCTTTGTCCTTTTTGGGCTTGCTGCAGTGTGTTGATATATGACCGCGCTCGCCACAATTAAAACAAGTCACATCCAATTTTTGACGGTGACCAAATGGGTTCCTGTCGTTGCTGTCCTTGGCATTAGTCGAAAATTGCTGCTGCTGTTTAGCTCTACATTCGATCATCTTGTGACCGAGTTTTCCACAGAAATGGCATTTCATTGTTGAAAGTCGCTGGCGCTTTATGTCAGCTGGAGGCATTTCTTCTTGCGAAGTTTTCTTTCGTTTATTAAACGTAAATGCTTTAAGCTCAGTTTGTAATTCACTTCTTGTGCCCACATTTGAAGTAAATGTTAATCGTTGCAGCCTGCTATCTACATGAGCCAACTTAGCAAGCGTCACAGAAACAGCTATTTCCTCCACATCCATCTCACGCCACTTCGTAATAAGCGACGTCATCATGCGACTAGCATAATTGGAGAGACATTCGCCGTCAGTTGGACAACCTGCTAGCATTGCTAAAAACATAGCCGCTGGAGTTTCCACACTAGCAAAACGTTGCACGAAAAGTTCCTTAAACAAGTTTTTATTTTGCATTTCCATTAAAACGCGCCACGGCCCATCTATGGTGTTAGGCAACGAGCCAGATTCCACTTCTGATGTCGGAGCACAATTATTATTTTCCATTTCCCGCAACGAGTTTCGAACGCACCGAAGATCTACACACAATTAATTTGTGTCACTCACTTCTTCTCCGTGCTATCCTTCGAACCACACTCGGCGACAGCGACCACACGCTGCCGCCGCGCTGTAACGGAAGATGACAAAGCTACAAAAATACAGCCGACCAATAGCAACGCAGTATGCAATAATGTAATATGACGAAATACCAATGATTTCCCGAAATGATGAAATTACTGTACTTCTGGTATATTCTAACACATAATACAATATGATGAAATTATTATTCTTGTGAAATATTCTAGCACATCCACCAGCTTACAAAAGTATGCGCCGACATATATATAGTAGCATATGTGCCATAGTATAAGACCACATATACTTACACACACACACACACATACATAACCACATAGGAACCGCCATACACAAAATCATAGAATGCCTTAGGATATAAGTCATAAAATCATGTATCCAATAAGAACCCAAATTCTGGTGACAATAACAAATCCAGCATACCCTAATGTAACATTAACATCCGCTGCCGAATCAGTTATTCCCACCAAAGGGTCAAAACCGCTTACGCAGCTCAAGTTCTCGGCTGATCAGTACCCATGAGTGATCCACTCAAGAAGGCACCCAATCCAACAGACATAAACATCCGCAGCCGCATTCGCGACTCCCACCAGAGGGTCAAAACTGCTTACACAGCTTTAAGGGTCAACACTTTCCACGCAGCTCAAACTCGGCTGATCTATATCCATGCGCAATCCACTCAAGAGAGCGCCTAATAAACGTAAACATAAATGAGAGCCTATGTACGCTCAATATGAAGAAGTAAATAAGCTCAGCCAAGGGTTTGCTAAGCGTTCGCTTTGCAAATTAGATTTAGATTTTATTCATACTTCAGTTGTGTAAGACGTGAATTTGTCTCCGACATTCGCTTAAGTTTTTGATCAATAAAAATACTTTTTTTTATAAACCAACAAACCGCGAAGTTGTAATTGGCGCAGTCGGTAGGACCCGCGTGTGAACATAATCTCTTAGAGCTAATAGATTAGTTCGAGATTAATAAAGCGCAACTCGTGGCGAACAAAGTTTCGCTTGTGCTTCAGTTTATACAAAGCAGATCCGCAAAAGAACTTATGTTACAAAATATTTGTGAACAGTTATCTAACTCTCAATTTTGGATATTATTAATACAAATATAAATTAAAAAA
>NW_007931109.1:0-50414 GCF_000001215.4 Drosophila melanogaster | reverse complement strand
GAAAACAAACTAATCTTTTTAAACAAAAATATTATTACCCAGACTACCAAAAGTTTATACAGAACATTATTAATGAATGCGAAGTATGTAACATATCCAAAACAGAACATAGAGATACTAAACTAAGATACTAATCCCAGAGAAAAATATGTTATAGATTTTTATTTAATCAATAATAAAACGTTCCTCTCATTCATTGACATTTATTCAAAATATGCCGCTTTGATTGAAGTCAGTAGTAGAGACTGGCTGGAAGCAAAAAGAGCTCTCCTTAAAATTTTCAATGAAATGGGAAAACCGTCCGAAATAAAGGCCGATAAAGATTCATCTTTTATATGTTCCGCGTTACATTTATGGCTTAGGTCCGAGAATGTGAATATAAATATCACAACAAGTAAAAATGTTGTTGTATAAATGTAAAAATTGAAAGATTCCATAAAACAGTCAATGAAAAGTTAAGAATCATTAATAGTGAGTCCGACCCAGAAAATAAGATAACACAATTTGAAACTATTCTCTATGTATATAACCACATAACTAAACACAATACAACTGGGAGAACACCAGCTGATATTTTCCTTTATGCAGGAACACCTGCATATGACACCCAAAAAGAGAAACAATTAAAAATAGATAAGTTGAATAAAGATAGACATAGCTATGAAGTAGATACTAGATATAAACAAGCACCATTGGTAAAAAGTAAAACAACTAACCCATTTAAGAAAACAGGACACGTAGAACAAATAGATGAGAAATATTACGAAGAAACAAATAGAGGAAGAAAAGTTGAACATTATAAATCTAAATTTAAAAAACAAAAGAGAATTAATAAAAGTAAATACAATTCCAGCTCAACTCCCGAAAATCAAGTGGGGTCCGATTAAACAGTTATTCATAATAACACTTATAATATGTTTCATCCGTGCCGTCCGTGGTCAAAGCCTAGAGGTGAACCCGATACAAGCTAAAAATGGATATCTTATATTTTGTCCGTAAACTTATCAAAGACCGAACAAACTTTTGCAAATTTAATTAAACAAGCTGAAGAATATGGTACTATAGCCCAAATCCAATATTTAACTGAAAAATTAGACAGAGAAATGAATGGAATAAGAATAATAAAACGCAATAAAAGTGGTTTAATTAATATTATAGGTACCGCATATAAATACCTTTTTGGCACTTTAGATCAAAATGACAAAGAAGAATTAGAACAAAAAATATACGATCTTTCTCAACATAGTATTCAAATTAATGAATTGAATGAAGTAATAGAAGTAGTCAATAGAGGCATTGAAGTAATCAACCATTTAAACGCAATAAGTGAAGGTGACAGAAGACTAGAACTTTTAGTATTTAATTTACAACAGTTTACCGAATACATTGAAGATATAGAACTTGGTATGCAATTAACAAGACTTGGTATTTTTAATCCCAAATTATTAAGACATGATCCATTATTACATGTAAATTCCGAAAAATTGCAAATGCAGATGCAAATGAAATACTTATTATTTCCCATATTCCTAGAGACATTATAAAAACTGCACTTTTTAACATCGTACCATATCCAGACAAAGATAATAATATACTTATAGAAAATGTAAATGTATTATATTCAAGATAATCAAGTTTACAAACAAAACTCAGGAAAACCAATAATAAACAAATGTATTACAGGAATATTAAATCAAATACCAACAGAATGCAGATATTCAAAAACACATAACAATATTGGAATAACTTATGTAGAACCAAACATAATTTTAACTTGGAAAATATCAAAAATTGTATTAAATCAAAACTGTATAATTAATAGAGAAATTATAATAGAAGGAGACCATATAATAAAAGCTTTTAATTGTTCTGTTCAAATAGAAAACATATTAATTACAAGCACAACACTAGACTACACACAAACGGTCTATATCAATAACAATGTAACAAAATTAGAACCATTATCATATCTAAATGCTAAAGAAATAATTAATGAACACACTAATACATACAACCCATTACAACTTATTATATTAACTATACTTGCTATTATAATACTTACACTTTTACTATATTTTATTTATAAATATAAAGGCATTCCCAAAAAACTAATTGTTAAATATAAAAAAGAGAATTCACAACAAATAGAACAACAAAATAACACAACAACAGAAAATATAAATACAGTACTTGATACTAATCCTGTATTGTATCTGTCGTCGTGCGTCACAGGGAGTTGCCTTAAACGGCTACCCCACACATTGGTTCCCGAAAGAAAGGGCAGACTAATCCGTGGTAGTAGAACACGTTTTATTCTGGAAGAATTCAATGTTTCACGCGAGTTTACAATATTCTCCGCCTCAATCTCTTGACGCACTGCACCATGCGCTCCCAAACTCTGCCCTCAGACGGGTTCGCTGGACAATTAAACATCCATTCAATGCTTCTGCTTGACAACTCACTCTGAAGCTTCTCCATCTCGAATACGTCGCCAAAGCGCCTGGCTTCCCTGTCAGCTCCCACGAAGTTCTTGCCGTTATCGCTGCGCAGTCTATATACCGCCCCTCTACGGCAGACGAAGTTCCTGATCGCAATTATGCAGGAATCCGTCGACAGGTCATGCGCCAGCTACAGGTGAATCGCCCTTGTCGTCAAACACGTAAACAAGGCGACCCAACGCTTCTCCTTGTGACGGGACACAGTCCCCAGCAGTGGCCCAAAGTAGTCCAGTCCTGTGTATTTGATTTGCAGCCAGTCTATCTTCCGGATGGGGTCCCATTATCGGCGGCATCGGCCGCGCTCGCTGCAACTTGCACTCGTTGCACGATGAGATGACTCTCCGCATCACACGCCTCATCTTTGTGACCCAGAACTTTGTCCGGATCTCCGCAATCGTAGCATCCACATTTTGATGCTTCATCCTCCTCGCACTGTACGGCATGCACAGTGCGGCATCAATTATGCCGTAAGCTCGCAGAATCCCGTCCTCGTCTAGGTAGGGCACCAACCCTCGAATGTCGCTCGATCTAGCGACGTCCTGTCCAGTTTCCGCCGACCTCATCTCGTCGGGGAACGACTCCAATTGTGCCTGTCCGACCAACAGATTCTCCGCGGCCTTAAATTCTGCTGCAGTAAGGCCGTATTCCTCGAGCTCGTTTCGCTGTTTGCGGCACCAGCGCGCAAACTGTAGGACCCAGGCTGTGGTCCTCACCAGGCGACTGAAGCTCGAGAATCTCTGAAACGAAATAACAAAATCGTCTACCGCAACTAATGCAAACTCACTGGGCATCTCTTCTTCATCAGGGGCATCTGGAACACGCTCAGTTCCTTCCTTAGCCCCCGGCCAGCTGGCTGCTGGCTGCCTCAAAAATGCAGGTCCTCTTAGCCACCTTGATTCCTGGCTAAGGTCGACTCCTTTCTGCGACCGCGTCGCATCATCAGCCGCATTGTCAGCTGTAGGCACCCATCTCCATTGGGAAACCTTCGACGACTCCAAAATCTCCGCCACTCGGTTGCCAACAAACTGCTTATACCGGCGGTGGGTGCTGCCGATCCATCTCAGCACCGTCTTAGAGTCCGTCCATAACACCAGGTCCGTGATGACCACACTGTGCTCCTCCTTGACATTGTTCATCAGCCTGGTTCCAAGAACTGCTGCCTGCAGCTCCAGCCGTGGGATCGTCATCGTTCTCATTGGGGCACACTTCGTCCTCGCACTCACGAAGCTCACCTGCACGTCGTCGTCCTCATATTTCGGTGGCAGCACAACGTGGTCGTCCTTCCAGAGTAATCCCGTCTGGTAGCGACGCCCCACTTTCACCGTGGTGTCTTCGAGTATCCTTTGGGTCCGGAGATCGTCGCTGGCTGCGACCGGCGGCGCGGTCTTCACTCCAAAGTTCTCCATGTCGAAATAGTCCTCCACCATCTTCTCCATCGCGTCATCCACTGACACGGCAAGTAGGCAGGACCTCGGTGACGGCGTGGTCGGTTGCCCACTTACAGGCCCAAACACAACCCAGCCCAGCTCGGTTGCGGCCGCATACGGTCCCTCTCGAGCGAACCGCCTCGGCACCACGTTGCTGTAAGGCTTCATCGGCAGACGCGCATCCCTGTGCACGCCCTGGACATCTCGTCGGCTCAATGTCTGCATCGGCAAACTCAAGCTCGAAACGGCATAAACGTTTCTCAATACATGGCGAGTGGGCTTTCCAACTCCACTTATCTTCAGACTCACCACGTTGGTAGGCTCTCTGGTTGCTTTACCGCCAAAACATTGGATATTTAGCTGCCGACGCTCTCCTTGCACTCCAAGATCCCTTCGTAGTTCGTCATCGATCATCGTGACGGAGGATCCCTCATCTAGGAGCGCATACATATCCACCTTTCGCCCCGCTCCGTACAGCGTAACCGGCAGTATACGGAACAGTAGACGGCCTCCTTCGGCGTCAACGCAGCTCAAATTCCTCTGCATGGGCGCTCCCGCTTCACGTGGAGCTCCTCTCTCCTGGCTGTTGCTGGGAACGGCTGGCTACCGGTTCCTCTCCTGGTCCCTGTGACCATCTCGTAGCGAAGGCCTCCTGGCCGGGCTGCGTCTGGAAACTGCTGGCTGCTGGTTCCATTCGTGGCGTCTGAAGCCACCTCGCTGCAGCGGCCTTCGTTCTATTACATTAATTTCTAACATTTCCCTCTCCACTTTGCTTATTTCAGCATTGACAGCTTTCTCTAATTTATTTTTAACCGTCTCACTACTCATTTGACTTTTACTACTACCTTGACTAACACTATCGCTAACTGTTTTACTATTGTGGTACATATTTTCTTCCTTTAACATTTTATCGCTTTTCTTGTTACATCGACTTTCAATTTTATCCACTGTAATCATTTTCAAGGTGTCCAGATTCAAGATTAAATTACATGCTTCCATAAAATCTCTTCCCAATACTACATCATGATTCATAGACTCGTTTGCCACCATTATTAAATTAAAGTGTATTTTATTCAAATTTTCATAATGGAACACAAATATTTTCCATATGTTGTCAAAGGGACTTTTGTTTAATCCGTAAATGCCTTCTTTATGTGCTGGATATCTTCAAAGCATTGGATACGGGCTTGGTTACGTAGCATTTGATTCGGAATACCTTCAATTAGGAGCGCCACCAATTCTTCCTTATCCATTTTTATTCCATGTCCAAGCATCACCTTATCGTCTGCATAAGCAACAAAGCTTTCGCTCGCTGTCCACTTTCGTTCCTCAAATTTTCGCCTTGTTTCTAACTTCGACTTCCTCTCACCAAACATTGATATTAGCTCAGCCGCCAACTGCTCCGTTGGTAGCAATACACGTTCTGGATCTGCATGCAACCACATGCATGCTTTTCCTTTTATCTTACTGACAATCAACATCTTTATATACGGTTATACGCTGGCTATGTTTTTCACCTGTAAGATCCATTTGCGCGCACAAGTATCTCCCGAAAATTCATTTACTGCCTCGGTTGCCTACCCAATAACAAATCCATATTTTGCACAGCTTGTCCCACTGTATTTCGTTTATTCTTGCCACATTCTTTGTTCATTTTCTCACCGCCGCCGTCTTCGCTGTCGCAAACTTCGTTTTCGTCGCTATTCCCGTCGCCGCTGTTGTTGTTGCGGGCGCCGTCTGCACTGTTGTTCCCCGCTTTTGTCGTCATGTTCGCCGTTACTTTTGTCGTTGCGCACAGTGCTTCGCTGTCACTTTCGTCGTCTTTATGCTCTCCGTCTTTTCCGTTATTTCTTTTTCCTTTTTGAACATTATTATTGCTGCTTCCGTCGAAATCTTCTTCCTCGCTTTTTAATAATAATTTCAATTGATTTCGCGTTTCGTTTGTTAAATTATTGAAACGCAAAATCAATTCTCTTTTTGTTCCTTTCAATTGCGCCGTCGATGCAATGCATTGCTTATATTCATTTTTTTTTCTCTTTGGCTCGTGATCGGCCCACTTCTGATATTGTAGGGGTATTATATATCCTCTTAGTTAACTAAAACACACAAAGGCAGGAGTTGGACTCTTTGATTTATTTGTTACTTCCCGTGTTCAGCTTTAGCATTGAACTTATGTGTACCTCTAGCCTACTACATTTCTGAAGTCAATAGATATAACGGCTTCATAAAACAAGAAAATCCTTGCATAAATTGTCGAAAGTAAGACGCTAATCCTATAAATTGTCGCAAAGCAGGAACCGACTGAGGAGGTGGTAAAATAGTTAACGGTACAATTTTAAGCGAATTTGGCCGGATTTCACCTGCACTCACTTCGTATCCCAAATATTGAACCTTTGACTTTAAAAAAGAACATTTGTTTATATTGAATGAAAAACCAGCTTTTGTGAGACAATCAAGAGTAATCTACAACCTTTCTAAAGCTTCACTTTTCGTTGAAGCTTGGAGCTTGGAGATGGAGCATTTCCAAGCCCAAGCTGCATTGCCAAGAATTCATATTGTCCATCTGGGGTGACAAAAGCTGTACACCCTTCTGAATCCAAACACAACCCAGCCCAGCTCGGTTGCGGCCGCATACGGTCCCTCTCGAGCGAACCGCCTCGGCACCACGTTGCTGTAAGGCTTCATCGGCAGACGCGCATCCCTGTGCACGCCCTGGACATCTCGTCGGCTCAATGTCTGCATCGGCAAACTCAAGCTCGAAACGGCATAAACGTTTCTCAATACATGGCGAGTGGGCTTTCCAACTCCACTTATCTTCAGACTCACCACGTTGGTAGGCTCTCTGGTTGCTTTACCGCCAAAACATTGGATATTTAGCTGCCGACGCTCTCCTTGCACTCCAAGATCCCTTCGTAGTTCGTCATCGATCATCGTGACGGAGGATCCCTCATCTAGGAGCGCATACATATCCACCTTTCGCCCCGCTCCGTACAGCGTAACCGGCAGTATACGGAACAGTAGACGGCCTCCTTCGGCGTCAACGCAGCTCAAATTCCTCTGCATGGGCGCTCCCGCTTCACGTGGAGCTCCTCTCTCCTGGCTGTTGCTGGGAACGGCTGGCTACCGGTTCCTCTCCTGGTCCCTGTGACCATCTCGTAGCGAAGGCCTCCTGGCCGGGCTGCGTCTGGAAACTGTTGGCTGCTGGTTCCATTCGTGGCGTCTGAAGCCACCTCGCTGCAGCGGCCTTCGTTCTATTACATTAATTTCTAACATTTCCCTCTCCACTTTGCTTATTTCAGCATTGACAGCTTTCTCTAATTTATTTTTAACCGTCTCACTACTCATTTGACTTTTACTACTACCTTGACTAACACTATCGCTAACTGTTTTACTATTGTGGTACATATTTTCTTCCTTTAACATTTTATCGCTTTTCTTGTTACATCGACTTTCAATTTTATCCACTGTAATCATTTTCAAGGTGTCCAGATTCAAGATTAAATTACATGCTTCCATAAAATCTCTTCCCAATACTACATCATGATTCATAGACTCGTTTGCCACCATTATTAAATTAAAGTGTATTTTATTCAAATTTTTCATAATGTAACACAATATTTTTCCATATGTTTTCAAGGGACTTTTGTTTAATCCGTAAAATGAACTTAAAACTGGTACTCCAATAACATCTTTGGGTACTTTACCAATTTTTATGAACGACATGGGGCTTCCCGTGTCTATGAGGCATGCTGTAATAAATTTTGATTTAGCATTGTTCATAAAATTAATTTCAAAATATCTTACGTAATTGTTTTCATCCCCATTCTTGTTTTTCAGGCACTTTGCTGCAAAGTGCCCCATCTCACCACAGGCATAGCATGACCCTTTTTCGCGCTTTGGCTTCCTGCACTCTTTGGCCCAGTGTCCCTTCGAATTACAATTGAAACAACGCAAGAGTGTGCTGCTATTATTGTTCACCGATGCCACCTTCTTGTCTGCTTCATCCACTTTCGGTAGTTTCACTTCCGCAAATGCCTTCTTTATGTGCTGGATATCTTCAAAGCATTGGATACGGGCTTGGTTACGTAGCATTTGATTCGGAATACCTTCAATTAGGAGCGCCACCAATTCTTCCTTATCCATTTTTATTCCATGTCCAAGCATCACCTTATCGTCTGCATAAGCAACAAAGCTTTCGCTCGCTGTCCACTTTCGTTCCTCAAATTTTCGCCTTGTTTCTAACTTCGACTTCCTCTCACCAAACATTGATATTAGCTCAGCCGCCAACTGCTCCGTTGGTAGCAATACACGTTCTGGATCTGCATGCAACCACATGCATGCTTTTCCTTTTATCTTACTGACAATCAACATCTTTATATACGGTTATACGCTGGCTATGTTTTTCACCTGTAAGATCCATTTGCGCGCACAAGTATCTCCCGAAAATTCATTTACTGCCTCGGTTGCCTACCCAATAACAAATCCATATTTTGCACAGCTTGTCCCACTGTATTTCGTTTATTCTTGCCACATTCTTTGTTCATTTTCTCACCGCCGCCGTCTTCGCTGTCGCAAACTTCGTTTTCGTCGCTATTCCCGTCGCCGCTGTTGTTGTTGCGGGCGCCGTCTGCACTGTTGTTCCCCGCTTTTGTCGTCATGTTCGCCGTTACTTTTGTCGTTGCGCACAGTGCTTCGCTGTCACTTTCGTCGTCTTTATGCTCTCCGTCTTTTCCGTTATTTCTTTTTCCTTTTTGAACATTATTATTGCTGCTTCCGTCGAAATCTTCTTCCTCGCTTTTTAATAATAATTTCAATTGATTTCGCGTTTCGTTTGTTAAATTATTGAAACGCAAAATCAATTCTCTTTTTGTTCCTTTCAATTGCGCCGTCGATGCAATGCATTGCTTATATTCATTTTTTTTTTTTCTCTTTGGCTCGTGATCGGCCCACTTCTGATATTGTAGGGGTATTATATATCCTCTTAGTTAACTAAAACACACAAAGGCAGGAGTTGGACTCTTTGATTTATTTGTTACTTCCCGTGTTCAGCTTTAGCATTGAACTTATGTGTACCTCTAGCCTACTACATTTCTGAAGTCAATAGATATAACGGCTTCATAAAACAAGAAAATCCTTGCATAAATTGTCGAAAGTAAGACGCTAATCCTATAAATTGTCGCAAAGCAGGAACCGACTGAGGAGGTGGTAAAATAGTTAACGCTACAATTTTAAGCGAATTTGGCCGGATTTCACCTGCACTCACTTCGTATCCCAAATATTGAACCTTTGACTTTAAAAAAGAACATTTGTTTATATTGAATGAAAAACCAGCTTTTGTGAGACAATCAAGAGTAATCTACAACCTTTCTAAAGCTTCACTTTTCGTTGAAGCTTGGAGCTTGGAGATGGAGCATTTCCAAGCCCAAGCTGCATTGCCAAGAATTCATATTGTCCATCTGGGGTGACAAAAGCTGTACACCCTTCTGAATCTGGGTGTAATGAAATTTGATAATACCCACTTGCCATGTCCAGACATGAAAAATATTTCGCTCCATGAAGTCTCGCTATTTGGTCTGATATAAGGGGCAAGGGGTATCTGTCTGATACCGTATTAGAATTTAATTCTCTATAATCAACACACAAACGATGAGAGCCGTCCTTTTTGTTGACTAACATTATGGGACTTGAAAAGGGTGAACAGCTTGGTTTTATTATGTTACACTCTAATAATTCATTAATTTTGTCTCGCACTAATTCCCTTTCATTTGGGCTAAGTCTATATGGTCGTCTTTGAACAGTTCTTTTTGGGTCAACTAATTTAATTTTCATTTCCCCCGAGCTAACTCTGGTCAATGGAATTCCGGCAATAAAAGATTTTGAGTATTTTTCCACTAAGCTTTTTAGTTTATCTCTGTCTTCACCAACAAGATCAGTATTTAACTCAGAAAATTTGTCATCATTAGAACAATAGTTTACAGTTTTTGCTCTGACAATTTCAAATTTGCCAGGTGATATTATAACATTAAATTCTGGAAACAATACTTCACGACCAATAATTATGTCATTTTTCAAATATACAGTTTGTCAAGAAACTGTTTACACACCGTGAAATAAGTAGAATTTTTGACTTTAAAGGTCAAAATTAAGGGTTTTTTGCTTAATTAAACGCAATTTTTTTATGAAATATAATTAAACAATATTTATTTTACTTATAAATCAAAAAACAAATTAAAAATATTAAATATACAAGAAAATAAACAACAAATTCCAAGTTTACACACTTTTGAGACTGTCAAGAAACTCTTTACACAAAACACTAAATCGAAGTTTAAACCTAAATTTTTTAATTATTTTATTAAAATTTTAAAAGTTTTGGTATGTAGTATGTTCCCTATTGGCTTTAGCTACAAGTTGAAGCCTTTTTTTCATGGATTGGACAAGTTTTTGCAGGTCATATTCAAACGGGATCTTTTCACACTCTTCGACTATTACAGTCATAAGCTGTTGTTGTGTTTTAGGTCCCTTTTTGCCACCTTCTTCTTTAAGTAGGTCCACAAATTTTCAATGGGGTTCAGATCAGGACTCCGAGGGGGCGTATCGATCACTTTACCACAGTTATTAGGGCGCCAGGTGCGTACATTGCACTCTTTATGTTTCTGATCATGTCCTGGTAAAACTTAAAATTTGGCTTGTTGTTGCTAACCAGACTAATTTTTTCTACACTGGCCTTCAAATTTGTTTTTTAACATTTCTAGATATTGCACGGCATTTATTGTGCTCTCAATAAAGGCTAGTTTTCCCACTCCACGGCTGGTGATACAGCCCCACACCATCAGTGACATTTTTCCAAATTTTATCGTTGGAATGATATTTTGTTTTTCTAGCGCACTCAACGGTTTGCGCCATACTCTGCTTGGCCCGTCGTTATAAAAGAGCATCATTTTTGTTTCGTCACAAAATATGACGTCATCCCAGTACTCTTCCGCATGATCCATCATGCTCACAGCGAATTAATGACGCTTTTCCATATTGGCATCTGATAGCAAAGGGTTTTTCCTTGCAAATCTTGAAGAGTACCTATGGCGTAGGATGACTTGGCGCACAGTTTCGTGTGACACAGTTAGGTGACATTCTTCCCTGATATCCTGAGCAATTGATCTGACCGAGATTCAGGGGTTCGCAATCACTTTTCGCATAATAAGGCGGTCTACTCGCTTGTTAATTTTGGTTTTCCGCCCACCACCACTCTTAGGTTCAAGCCTGCCCTCTTTTCCCGCACGATTTAAAATATTATAGACGGTCTTACGGGATACAGGAAACATTTATACTAATTCTGAAAAAGATTTTCCCAACTGGTGGTTATAGTTTATTAATTGGGTAACTTCAAAAGCCAATCTCTTTCCAGGCATTTCATTAAATTTAATAATTCGCTTTAAGCACGTTAGATCAACAAAATTTCACAAGCAAAGTGAAAAAATTGCAATAGAAGCGTTGTAAAAAGGAATGCAAAAGACAAAAATAGCGGAAAAATCGAGTTCGTTCTAAGAAAAAGAGCAAAACAAAGTGGGAAAACAAAATGTGTAAAGAGTTTCTTGACACTCTCAAAAGTGTGTAAACTTGAAATTTGTTGTTTATTTTCTTGTATATTTGATATATTGAATTTGTTTTTTAATTTATAAGTAAAATAAATATTGTTTAATTATATTTCATAAAAAATTTCGTTTAATTAAGCAAAAAACCCTTAATTTTGACCTTTAAAGTCAAAAATTCTACACAAAAATTGTGTAAACAGTTTCTTGACAAACTGTATGTCATTCAAGACATGAAACAATATTTCGATACAATGATTGTTAATTATTACGTTACTAAGTATCTGCAATGTGCTACAAATACTACCATTGCCAATACCTTTCAACATCACTACATTGTTAATTCTTTTACCAACTAATTTGCTACTAAGCTTTTGTTTTATTAAAGATTATTCCGCTCCAGAGTCAAACGTTGTTGAAAATGTCTCGCCTTGATGAATCATCTCTCCCTTGGGTTCGACAACCTCGCATAGTTCCAACCTTTTCACTTGATGCGTGCCTTTGTCCTTTTTGGGCTTGCTGCAGTGTGTTGATATATGACCGCGCTCGCCACAATTAAAACAAGTCACATCCGATTTTTGACGGTGACCAAATGGGTTCCTGTCGTTGCTGTCCTTGGCATTAGTCGAAAATTGCTGCTGCTGTTTAGCTCTACATTCGATCATCTTGTGACCGAGTTTTCCACAGAAATGGCATTTCATTGTTGAAAGTCGCTGGCGCTTTATGTCAGCTGGAGGCATTTCTTCTTGCGAAGTTTTCTTTCGTTTATTAAACGTAAATGCTTTAAGCTCAGTTTGTAATTCACTTCTTGTGCCCACATTTGAAGTAAATGTTAATCGTTGCAGCCTGCTATCTACATGAGCCAACTTAGCAAGCGTCACAGAAACAGCTATTTCCTCCACATCCATCTCACGCCACTTCGTAATAAGCGACGTCATCATGCGACTAGCATAATTGGAGAGACATTCGCCGTCAGTTGGACAACCTGCTAGCATTGCTAAAAACATAGCCGCTGGAGTTTCCACACTAGCAAAACGTTGCACGAAAAGTTCCTTAAACAAGTTTTTATTTTGCATTTCCATTAAAACGCGCCACGGCCCATCTATGGTGTTAGGCAACGAGCCAGATTCCACTTCTGATGTCGGAGCACAATTATTATTTTCCATTTCCCGCAACGAGTTTCGAACGCACCGAAGATCTACACACAATTAATTTGTGTCACTCACTTCTTCTCCGTGCTATCCTTCGAACCACACTCGGCGACAGCGACCACACGCTGCCGCCGCGCTGTAACGGAAGATGCCAAAGCTACAAAAATACAGCCGACCAATAGCAACGCAGTATGCAATAATGTAATATGACGAAATACCAATGATTTCCCGAAATGATGAAATTACTGTACTTCTGGAATATTCTAACACATAATACAATATGATGAAATTATTATTCTTGTGAAATATTCTAGCACATCCACCAGCTTACAAAAGTATGCGCCGACATATATATAGTAGCATATGTGCCATAGTATAAGAACACATATACTTACACACACACACACACACAAATACATAACCACATAGGAACAGCCATACACAAAATCATAGAATGCCTTAGGATATAAGTCATAAAATCATGTATCCAATAAGAATCCAAATTCTGGTGACAATAACAAATCCAGCCTACCCTAATGTAAACATTAACATCCGCTGAATCAGTTATTCCCACCAAAGGGTCAAAACCGCTTACGCAGCTCAAGTTCTCGGCTGATCAGTACCCATGAGTGATCCACTCAAGAAGGCACCCAATCCAACAGACATAAACATTCGCAGCCGCATTCGCGACTCCCACCAGAGGGTCAAAACTGCTTACACAGCTTTAAGGGTCAACACTTTCCACGCAGCTCAAACTCGGCTGATCTATATCCATTCGCAATCCACTCAAGAGAGCGCCTAATTAACGTAAACATAAATGAGAGCCTATGTACGCTCAATATGAAGAAGTACCCTCAGCCAAGGGTTTGCTAAGCGTTCGCTTTGCAAATTAGATTTAGATTTTATTCATACTTCAATTGTGTAAGACGTGAATTTGTCTCCGATATTCGCTTCAGTTTTTGATCAATAAAAATACTTTTTTTTTTATAAACCAACAAACCGCGAAGTTGTAATTATATATATTGTTATCATGCGCTTAGGTGTAAGCAAAAATGTGAATTGTTTTCATGTTTGGTGTGTTTATGGATATGCAAGATTTTATGTGCGGTGCATGATTGTATGTACAATGCTTATGTAAGCATTTTGAAGCATATCATGCTACTTCCCTCCCCTTAAAAAGGGAAGCTTATGCTTCTATTGGGGTTGACGCATATAATCTTGGTAATGCAGTTGGGTTTGTATCTTGTGTTTCTATAATTGTTTTTGTTGTTTTTAGTTTTAAGTAGATACAAACTATACAAAATGTGAGGCTAATGAGTGATACGATAATAGAGACTGTAATATTATTAGATTTACAATGTCTTTATGTTCTATTGGTTTTATTAATTCAATGGGTGTGTACAATGGTGTTAGATTTATTTCGGGATTCAGCCGACGAAAGTCGTCTATATACTCGGTAAATTGGATAAGTTCGTATACTAAATATTGTTTCATTCTTTGTATGTTACTGCTGATGAGTTGAATTATATCGTTTATTTCATGTAGATTTTAATAAACGTTGCTTCTGATTCTAACTGTTTCACAATCTTTGTTCGGTCATCATTGTCTAGTGTTCCAAATAAATATTTTAACGCAGATCCTACTATGTTGATTAGTCCTCGTTTCTGCCTATTTGTCTGGTGTAAAGTTATTCCGCTAAGTTCTCTTCGCATTTTTTGTATAAAAGGTCAATTTGGGGAATGTTAGTTTAATTAGTTATTTTATTGTTGAAATAGTGAGTTAGGTTATCTATATCGGAAAGGCGAAGAAGCGAAGACAATGATGTTCCAGAATATGAACATCATTGTCTTCGCGTAAAGGGATTTGAATTGATTTATCGGAAAATAAGAGGTGTCCATGGTTAGTATCAATGTTTTTGATTTGAAGTTGTTGGGTTTGGCATACTTTTGTAAACGTGAGGAGGAATATTATGATGGACCAGGCGCCTGTGGAATGTAAAGTTTATTAATTTTTTTCTGTTTTTTAAATTGGGTCTTGTTGTAATGTGTTTCTCTATTTCTATTGGTGATTTTGTAATGGTCTTCGTAAGTTTGTTCGACGTTCCTTGTTAATTTAAAAGGGTTTTCTAATTTCCCTTTTCGCAACAGTCCCTTTCTATATATAGTGTCGACGTTGTATTCTGTTCGGTCTTTGTTTATTCCGTTGATTTTAAATTCTTTGTTGTGTTGTGTATCTAAAATTGGTTGTCCAGCATATATAAATATGTGGGCAGGATTTTGTCCAGTAGTATCGTGTTTGGTTTTGTGGTTGTAAATGTAAAGGATCGTTTCTATTTTACTGAGTTTGGCTTCGTTGTCATCGGAATTTTTTATAATACGAATTTTTTCATTTATCGTTTTGTGGAGCCTTTCTATATCTCCAACACCTGTTTTTGTAGTGTTAAGTTGTAATTCCACATTTTCAGTTTCCAGCCAACGTTTGAGGGCTAAGCAAGAAAATGCACCATCTCTGTCTGCCTTTAGGATTTTACGTTTTCCCAACTGATTGAATATGCGCATTAGAGCATTTTTACATTCTATCCAATCTTTTGTTTTTATCTGCTCAAGCGTGGCAAATTTAGATTAAATGTCGATACAGCTCAAATAGTGATTTCCTTCAGAGGAGTAGATATCTATTACAAATTTATCGCGGCAATGTTCGGGTTTGATGTGACTTTCATTGGCATTTTTGTATTTCGGTGTTCTGTTTTTGCTAAGTTACAAACTTGACATTCATTAATTTTATTTTGAATGAGGAGTTGGCTATTTGGGAAGTAGTATGTTTCGCTGAAAAGTTTTACAGTTTTCTGTATTCCGGGGTGTAAGAGTTTTTCATGTGTGTTTAGAATTAGTTCTTTAAAATTTGTGTCCGTGGGAACGTTTTTTAGTAAGATGAGGCTTCGGAAAATTTTTGTATGTCTTGGGTTCATTGTCTCCTTATATGCTTTTTAAATTACTTCGAAATCTGCAACGCTTTCGATGTAAAGAGCGCTGTTTTTTGAACAGAAATAATAGAGTAGATATCGTTTGGCTATTTCGGGGGTCAATTCCTTATAAGAAAGGTGTATAATTTGTTTTTGAAGTTTCTATTTCTGTACTATTGGGACCTTTAGTAAAAATGATTTGCCTTTTATATTGATTAATAGCTTTCTCTGATAGTCCGATCAAATTGTTACTGTCAATTCGGCACTATGTTGTGTAGATTCACCGAAAAATGTTTGTTTTATCTTTATTCTAGAAAGTGCGTCTGCTACGTAATTTTCTTTTCCTTTTATATATTTTATGTCAAAGTCATATTCTGAAAGTCTGATTTTCCATCTTGTTAATTTTGAATTAGGTTCTTTTAGTTTGTGTAGCCAGCACAAGGGTTGATGGTCCGAAGCTACTTCGAAATGTCGTCCTAACAGATAGTGTCGGAAGGTTTAAGTGGCCCAGACTATTGCTAATAATTCTTTTTCTATGACGCTATAATTGACTTCATGTTCATTTAATGTTCTGCTGATGTAGCTAACGGGTGTCCGTCTTGTGATAGAACAGCTGATAAAGCTACTTTGCTGGCATCTGTTGTTAATGTAAATTTCCTCTCGAAATTAGGTATTTTTAGGATCGGGTCTTCAGAGATTAATAATTTTAACCTTTGGAATGCTCCTAAGTATTCTGAACTGTTTATATCTATTGTTGCTCCTTTCTTTAGGCACTTGGTAAGGGGTTTGGCAGTGTCAGAAAAGTTAGGTATACATTTCCTATAATACCCTGTGAGTCCTAGGAAGGCTTTAATTTCTTTAGTTTTTCTTGGTGATGGATACTTTACTATAGCTTTTATTTTATCCGGGTTTGGTTTAATCCCGTCTTTAGTGATAACATGTCCTAATAAAGTTGTCTCTTGTTTTAAGAATTCGCATTTGTTTAGTTGTAATTTTAAATTTGCCTGTGATAATTTTTCGAAAACAGCCTGTAAGGCTTGAAGATGTTCTTTTAAAGATGTGGAGAAAACTATGATGTCGTCTAGGTATACTAAACAACATTTATTTAAAAGCGGACGGAGTAAATTATTCATACATCGTTGAAATGTAGCGGGAGCATTTTTTAGCCCAAATGGCATTCGCGTGTACTCGTAGTGTCCATTTTTTGTAGAGAAGGCAGTTTTGGCTATTGACTCTCTGAGTCCATTTCTATTTGATGAAAGCCCTTTGCAAGATCTATTATTGTGAAATAATTTGACCTCCCTAGTTTTCCTAATATTTCATCTATGTTTGGTATGGGGTATCTGTCGTTTATTGTTATTGTTATTGTTATTTCGTTCAATTTCCTATAGTCTATTACGATACGGAGCTTCTGCTGTCCAGAAGCATCTAGCTTTTTAGGTACGACCCAAATGGGGGTGCAGTACGGTGAATTATTTTCTCGGATAATACCCTGTTCTAGCATGTCTTGGATCTGTTTTTCTACCGCCATTTCATATGTTTGTTGGATATTGTGTGTGGTGTTGATAACATGTTTTTCATGGTTTGTGAACGTGAGCGTGATACCTTCGTGAAATTGAATGTCTTTGTATTTTATTAGTAGGTTAATTAATTTTTGTTTTTCTTCTACGTTAAGGTGTTCTAGTCGGAACAAGTTTTCTTGAAGTGGGAAGGTTTCTAAATAGATGAGGTCCTGTGGAAATGAAGGGTCCATTTGAATATGATTCTGTTCTGTAATGTTATTACCGTCTTTTATCTTGTATATTTTGTTAAATAGGGTAGCAGTTTTCTTTTTTTAATCGATTATTGCTTTGGCTTCGGACAACAATTTGCGTCCGATCAGCATGTCATAATGATCCAAGAACTGGTGGATCAAGAACTCTTGGGCAATAGGGAAGTAGTTATTTGGTGGTATATTCGTACGTGTGTTAATAATTAATAAGCCATTACTAGTGTGTATTAGATGATTGGTTTCTTGTATTGGCGTTTGAAAAATATTTCGCGTGAGCATATTAATCGTATATCCTGTATCAATTAGACATTTCAATTCAGTATTATTATGTTTTATCATTATATATTGGCTTGATCCGGGGCTACTAGCCGAATGTTTTCTGCTTGTTCAAGGTCATCTGGTTCGTTGTCATTTGTGGTTGGTATTTCCTCTTCTGTTGTCTCCGAATTGTCGTAGTTCTGTTCAGGGGGATACTGAATTGATTCTGGTGTATAATTCAATTGGTAGGGATAAGGCTGGGGTTGAAAATATTCTGGATAGCAGGGATAATAGCAATTATAATTATAAGGATTTTCAGGTTGATAAGGCGTTACTTGCTGGTATCTTAGCTCTTCTATGCTCATTTTAGACTGTCCACTGTCTGATGGTCTCTGTATTTTTTCTTGGGTTATTGGTTTGTACGTTTCTGTTTTGAGGATATGTTGTAGGCATGTTAGTGTGGCTAGGTCTAAATCGGTTTTGGTCAAAAATATTTTGTCTGTTAAAAGCTGGGTTTGGTCTGGGTACTTGTGACATGGGTATGTTAGATTGTGGGTAAATGGGTCTATTTTGACATTGAGGAACCGGGTTTGGGTTAAACCTGGGCATATGAGAATGTGCTTGGTGATAGGGTTGATAGACGTTATTCTAGAATGGTTGCAAGGGTTCAAAGGGTCTAATTTGGTTATTCATTTGTCTATTTTGGGGGTTGGTTGTTATTTTGTTTGAAATTGAAATTGAAGTTGAAGTTATCTTTACTTCAGGTTGGTGCCTCGTAAAGACCTTTTTCTTGTAATATATTTATTAGTGATCTTAGGTTTGGAATATTACAATTAACTATTCTGAGATAAATGTGGCTTGGAAGTTTTTGAATTAGATTTTCGATGCTGGTTTGTATTAATCTAGTATAGAGAATGGTTTCGTTAGTATTATTTTCTACTTCTAATTTACTCATAAGTTTCTGTCGTTTTCTTTCGGCTTCTTCAAGGAAATGACGAATGTTGCCTCGATATTGTGTGTTCCTGAATTCTTCCAGAAGTTGGTGGTTCGGTGCTTGTGGCTTGTAGTTAAGTATAAGCTGAGTCCTGAGTTCGCTCCAGCTGCTGAGGTTGGTTACTCCGAGGGTGCGGATAACATCGCCACTGATGTTCCGTTCGATGTGTCCATTATTAACTTTTGTCTTTCATCTGTGGTCTGATACAGAGCCAAGATGAAGTCGATGAGGATCTCCGTTGAAAACCTCGATTACGTGTATTTGTCTTTCTACTTGAATCACGTTCGAGTCAGACAATTCAATTTGTGCTGGTGCTGCTACGGCCATCGTGGTTTGTTGGTATGAATTTGGATTAGTGTTTATGTATTTAAAGTTGGTTTAGGTGTTTACTTGTAGTGGTTAAGTTTATTTAATTTTCACTTATTTTCGGTTTTCACTTAGTTTAACTGTTATTGTAGTTCCCTTAGTTGTAGTTATGTTTATTTAGTGTTGCGCACTTAGCTATTTCACTGTGTTTTGAGTAACCTTTTGTGGATTTACTACCCAGTGAATTCAAACGCGTTTTCTTAAAATTTGATACAATTTTAAGTTTTTCAATTTCGCTATCACTTAATTTACCGACGCGAGATATTGAAATTGTAGTTCTTTAGCGGATGATACACAGAGAATTGAATATGTTTAATATCGCATCAATTAGTATCATCCTACCGTCTGCGCCACTTACGTAGTTATTAATTTTGTCAGTCGAATAAATGATCCCTCAATAACGAAGACAAAGATCAACGCTGAAACAACTTCCAATCGAAACACAAACAATTTCTGTGAACGTCTTTATTAAAGTAATGTCAGCTTAAGACTAAATGTACAGAGTTTTGCTCGGCTCGAAGTGAGTCGTGAGAAACAGAAATGTCTAGTCAGCATATTTGTGGGGTATGGTTTTTTTTATATGTGTATATATACCCTTCGAGACCTAATCGGTATGGGATGAGCATCCAAGCCCCGTGGGAGATTCATGGTGGCTTTGGTTGCTTAAGCTAGAAAGATCCTCTCAACCACAGACGGTTGCAATACCCGACAAGTGTGCAAGCGAATTGTTACCTAAGAGTTTACTCGGGGGGCGGTGGTTCAGCGCTTAATTTGAGCAAACAGCGTAGTATGCGCGTTTATGCGCAATCCAATCCTTTATAATAATGCAGTATACCCTTTTACTCTACGATTAAGAGTTATAATAAATGAATGAAGTATTTACTATCTGACAAAAACACAGCCACGTAACACAATCCAGAATATTGCCTGAAAATTTCACGATAGACATTTACTCATCCGAAGCCAAACATTTCGTTAATTGCATGGACTTTTATTCGAGATTTGTGTTGATGAACAATACGCCTATATTGGTGTTAAGCTTTACTATAACCGAATTTTAGAATTTCTGTTGTGCCTCACACACTAATGAAAATCTTCCGTAAACTTTCTTTATCAATTTGACACATTTGGAAAAAAAGAGAGAATGCTATAGTCGAAATTTCATCATTTTTCGGGATGTCGATAGATAGCATATTGGACTAATCTTCCCTACCAATACACTAAATGATTGGGTATAACTTAGCGTCAATACATTGTGACACTTTGTCGTAATAAACATAAATATACAAATACCCAAAAGACCACGAAGAACTACGTAAGCACTCCAGCGCCCAAGTAATACGATCTAACTCTTATACAAAAGCCGATCGCGGAGCGTGGGCATGCTGAGCATGCATTTTGCAGCTCAAGTGCTCAAGCTACACATAATATATGCATGCCTTCTGCATACATATGTGTATATATATAAATATAAGTAAGAATACATACATTTGAACATACAAATAAATAACCTCGAAAAGAGCAGAAGCTCTTCTATTCCTTTAAACTAAACACACAAAAACCTTAAATAAATGAACTCTTTACATGGTGCCCGTGACAGTGTCCACAGTGTTTAAAGTGATGTGCGAATAATTACAGTCGATCTAAGTTCGACTATAAAAATGACAATGACTGATGACGGAAGAGCCACAATTCTTGACGTCAGTGCCCACCAAGCAAAGGGACTTGCCAACGCTAGAAGAGGCCTTGAAGGAAATTTTGGCCAATGGACCCCGCCCACTCACAATAGCTGAGTACCGGGAGATAAATGCCAATGCCCCAATTTGCCCAAAATTTCAAGAAGATAACCAAAATAACTAAGGACAAGGCATCCCGACAACGCTACAAAGAGCGTCCTGAAAACATTTAAAACAAGATTCGCAAAGGTGCGAAACAACGCAAACGGGCTGCATAAATGCCAATGTCCCAATTTGCCTTAATTTTAATTTCTAAAGCAAAGCCGATGCGGGAAACCGCTGCTTGGAAAACACTTATATCTGTTAGGCTTTTTACTAACAATGCGGTTGGACAATTTTTTTTTATGGTAAACAAATATGTGTGCCAACCACATTTATTAACCAACAACCAAAAAAAAAAATTTATTTTGTGAAATGACAAATATATGAGATTTCTTACCTTCATTAAATAAAAAAGTTGTTTAATTTTGTTATTGATTTTAAAGAAGAAAATAATTTTTCAAAGAAAAGCTAACAAATAGAAAATCTCATTTTTCTTGTAACGATCCGTTTCATTGAATATATAAAACCACAAAATGGGATGGTTTAGCGATTCTAGCGAGGCAAAAGATAATACTGCCAACGTAATGAATAATGTCAAAATAATAGACCACAGGGAATGTTGAGAATCGTATTATTGATCATAACAATAGTGTTAGTTGTACCATTTTTGCTTACAGTTTATGTTAAGCACAATAAAATTATTAAAAGGCGATATATGAATAGACCAAACAATTTAGATCACATGGAATTCAAGAATGGAATGGAGTGAATAGTGAATAGACGAATTTTGTATAAATGCATAAATAAAGATGCAGTAATAAAAGCGGAATCATTAAAACACCATACAGAGATAGGAGTAGGAGAATATAATGATATAGTTAGAGTATTTAAATAACTATAAAAATAGATTCACACCTGAGCACTTTAACAAATGTTTAAGGGTAACAAAATCCCTAAACACAAGATTAACGTGCCAGAAAGTATACGTCAATTGGGGGGATTCGATCCGGACCAGTTAAAGGGACTAGACGAATCTATTCAATCAAGCCACGCCGAATCCGATTGACATTGAACCACTAGAAAGAAGCGATCGAGTTGAATATAAGCCAGAAACAAAAAAATTTCTGGCAATGACAGAATTTATCAGGCTAGTCACATCTCTGATACCAGAGTTTAAAGGTGAACGATAACTTACAAAGTTTTTTAGATGCTCTAGGTTTGTTAGACACTTGGGCAGGCACGAGACGATAGCGATAAGCCTTATAAAACCGAATCTTAAAAGCCATGCAAGGAATCTTATAAGTTATAAGCAGACAATTGCTGCAATCATTACCCAAGAGGTGGAGAAACTGACAAAGGCCCTTGGAGGTGCCTATATTAGTGAAGGTCTTAGCCAATCCCTTGCAATTACAATAAATACAGCACTACAACAGCTGTAAAAGCCATGACACAAAATTGCTCCGTTGGTAAGGTAAAACTTATCATGCAAGCAGGCACATTCACAAACATGAATGATGCCATTTCCAAATTTGTACGCAGTTGCACGGAGATACTCTATTATCGACGAGGTGCAAATACCAAAAATAGAGGAAGCCGAGGATATAATCTTGGCAGAAGTAGCAACCACACCAATTACAACCGAGGCAGCAATTACAATAGTAACCATAATAATAATAACTATAATAACCGTGGAGAAAGGCGAGGTCGAAACCATGGCAACAATAACAACTATGTGAGAATGACGCAAAATACGTCGGAAAACTCAAAAAAACCTTTAGGAAACAATCAAAAAATGCAAAAGTTTATTCCATCAATTATAGTCTTAATATATTCGTAACTTTCTATAATCACTCAACTGAAAATAAAATTTTAATTATCCAATATATGTTCCGATAACATATAGCATACAGTTCTTCTGCGAGCCAGATCAAAAGTTATTCAGAAAATATGCATTAATGCCGTAAATGATTACATATTTGTTCCTAATCAGGAAATTCATAATGGAATTTATGTTGCAAATACAATAGCAACACCAAACATGTATACATTCGGCTTCTGACTACAACTAATTTCGACCAATTGGTAAAAGTAAACAAAATCCAATATGAAAATCTAAAAGACTATGACATTCATAACACCAATCCAAAAAATAGAAGCGAACAAGTACTTTCAAAACTTAAGAAAAATTTTGCAGAGCAATTTACTGGAAACCGAACCAATATCAACAAACAATTTTTATAACGAAACATTAAGACTTAAAGATGATGAGCCCATTTATATAAAAAAGTACAGAAGATCGCATAGCCATTTTGAAGAAATTCAAAAACAAGTAGGGAAATTAATTAACGATAAAATCGTAGAACCGTCTGTGTCTGAGTACAACAGCCAATTAAAGAAAACTCAAGAAATATATATACATAATATAATATATATATAGTGACGTATTCACGCCAACTCATCCCGCTCAGTTAATTGAATATTCGCGCCACCCAAACTGGGCCGCTCTTGTAAACGGATTCCCAAGCCTGACCTAGCAGTTTCGTCTGCTCTCTCTGAGGCTCTCCTCAACGTAAACATCCAAGAACATCACATGATTTTACCGTTTAAAGCTATTTTCTGCGTTATCTGCGTGTCGATCGTTATTACTTCACTTCACAACCTTGGGAGATATTCCGTTTTTTTCCTATTCTTTATTTCTGTAACCCATAGAGGCCCCTCCTCAATCTCACTCACATTTGAAATAGTCTTAAGTTGAAAGTTAGACCGTAAAGTTCAATAAATCTTAAACCGATATTTAATAAAAACCAAAACCGAATTTATTCAGTGTTTAATTTATTTCGGAGTTGATCCTAGTTTAAATACGGATCATTTGTTCGACTTGAAAAATAAAAACTATTTAACTTTCAGCGTTGATCTTAGTTTAAATACGGATCATTTGTTCGGCTCAATTAAAAACTATTTAACTGGCGCGGTCGGTAGGATAACTCAAAGATTGCTTGATGCGAAAATATAAAATTTTTAATTCCTGTAATCTGTGTTATCCGCCAAAGAACTTACGTAGTGTTACTGTGAAAGTGAAGTGTTGACCATTAATACGCCTACACTTAAAAGAACAGTGAGACACATCTGTTTAAACAACAGTGAACTTCCAACATTTACCGGAGGTATAAATCCAGAATTTTTTTTGGTTACTCCGAACAAGTGAATTGCTGGAAAATAAAAAATAAAAAAAAAAGAACCTAAAACTAAATATATTAAGGAATTACCAAATAAGTGAAAAAATTAAAATCTAAGTGAAACAAAACATAAGGAAGTAAACCCAAATCAATCAGTTAAAACAAAAAATCTTTAATGCGAACTATTAAATAAGTGCATATAAAACAAAACTATATACACTTAAAGAAAATATATATCTAAATAAACTCTATCTAAGCTCAACGGAAAATAACAAAAGAAATAAATCTTAACGTGTTATCAAGAGAGGAGAGTTATATACTTCAAACGCAACATAAGTGAAAAATCAATAGGAGTGAATAAAATTTAAATTAAGACAAACAAAAAACTGAAGATATAAAGTTTGAATAAATTAAAAATAAACTAAAACTATACAATACAAAAATAAAAATAACAATAATAAAATTATGAAATAACCGCTACTCACGAAACATCAGCAACTATAAACATTTAAAAACAAAAAAAAAAAGAAACCAACAATTTTGTACTCTAATAAAAAAAAAAAAAAAATGGCAGTAGCAGCACCAAGCCCAATAATACTGTCCGACTCGAACATGATTCAAGTTGAACGACAAATAAATGGAGTCGAACACTTCAACGGGGACCCACAGACCCTGTATACGTTCATCAGCCGCATCGATTTCATCCTGGCACTATATCAAACGACCGACGAACGGCAGAAGCTCACCATCTTCGGACACATTGAGCGCAACATCGCGGGAGAGGTCATCCGCACACTAGGAGTTACGAACCTCACCACCTGGACGGAACTCAGGACTCATCTGATCCTAAACTACAAACCCCAGAGACCAAATCATCTACTATTGGTGGCTCCAGGCTCTCTCGAATTTTTCTTAGAGAGCGAGAGAGCGGAGAGCGCTACAGCGAACAGCTCTTTTCTACGCATACAGTGATAGCAGACCACTGTATGTGTGCACACGTATGCTCATGCATTGTAAATTTGACAAAATATGCCCTACACCTTACAAGTTCTAAGACTTTAAATCTATATTATTTTTGATCAATTGGCACCATGCGAAAAATTCTTTTTTTGCATTGCCTTAACGTTATTAGTATTTGAAAATAGATTAGAAATAGCCAAATCTATGTACATATTATCACAAAATAAATTTCAAAAATGACTTTATGTTAGAATATTTGTCATTAGAGTATTCAGCTTGCGTCGTGTGGAAAATTAATAAGGCAATTATTGTTGAGTGCTTGTGTCCTATAGCATATAGACTAGAATAATTCTAGTGTCTTTGATATGACTTTTGCAATAAACAGTTTTCATATTTTTTTTATTTTATACATTTATATTTTCTACTTCGTATTATTTTTATGAAATATGTATTTCTCAATGTAATGTCTTCTTTTTGAAAAATTTATGTTTTATATTACAGTAGTTATAATAATTTCCTTTGTATTTGCTTTAATTATTTAGTATATTTATTAAGTCATTTGATTTAATAAAATGCACATTAGATTCAGTTGTTTTTCATTTTCAGTTTTTTTTTATATTCCAATTTGATATTTTTAAACAGCGCGCAATTTCATCATATGCTACGAAATTGTCCAAAACTCCCCAAATATGTAAATTCGTTTCTTCGATCAGAATTGATTTCGGACCGAAAATCGTCTTTTAGCACAGCACGCGCACATATGCGTCTCTTATTTTTACTCACACAAACAAGCAAATTCTATTTTTAGGTTTCTTACGCTCTCAGCGCAAGTGAGCGGACAGAGGGCAATTTTGGCCGTCACCAAAAAAGTGGCTGCATAGTGCCAAACCAATGTATGGCCGTTACGCATCTTGTTATTCTAGTGTCTTTGCACTAACCTAGTACATCTAAGATTTTCTCACACCAATTGTTTTAGTCTTAAGCTGATATTCAATTCGGAGTTTATTTATTTATTATTTCGGCGTTGATCTTAGTTCCAATACGGATCATTTATTCGACTCAAAACAAAAACTATTTTACTGGCGCAGTCGGTAGGATACAAAACAGTACCAAGTAAAAAAGAACCGCGAGTGGTAAATAAATTAACTTTTATAATCCGGTACTCGTGAACAATTACGCTTGTGATTATCGTTACTTCAACTTGGATTATAAATCCATTTCGGTTTTCCTAATAAGGTGGAAGAAAACTAAGAAAATCCCCAGATGAAATTCATCCCATAAGTCCAACGGCAGGAGAAAGAAACGTAAAAAATAATAAAATTATAGAAAAGTAAACATTTTTTTAACTAAGCTACCGACTTAGAAGTGCAGCAACAAAAATCAAAACAATAAAAAAAATCTAGAAGACAAAAACGTGTAAACATACTTTATACAAACTTTATCGAAATAAAACTAAAAGAAAATACAAAATGGAACAACCTAAGATTGCTGCACCACAACTCGTAACCCTAAACGAAAACAGCCTAAGTGAAGCGCGAAGAGAACTCAAAGACATTTTTTTTTTATGACACTTTGTCATAATAAACATAAATATACAAATACCCAAAAGACCACCAAGAACTACGTAAGCACTCCAGCGCCCAAGTAATACGATCTAACTCTTATACATAAGCCGATCGCGGAGCGTGGGCATGCTGAGCATGCATTTTGCAGCTCAAGTGCTCAAGCTACACATAATATATGCATGCCTTCTGCATACATATGTGTATATATGTATATAAATATAAGTAAGAATACATACATACATTTCAGCATTCAAATAAATAACCTAGAACAGAGCAGAAGCTCTTCTATTCCTTTAAACTAAACACAAAAACCTTAATTAAATGAACTCTTTACATGGTGACCGTGACAGTGTCCACTGTGTTTAAAGTGATGTGCGAATAATTACAGTCGATCTAAGTTCGACTATAAAAATGACAATATAAAAAATAATAACTGATGACGGAAGAGCCACAATTCTTGACGTCAGTGCCCACCAAACAACGCTAGAAGAGGCCTTTAAGGAAATTTTGGCCGATGGACCCCGCCCACTCACAATAGCTGAGTACCGGGAGATAAATGCCAATGCCCCAATTAGCCCAAATTTCAAGAAGATAACCAAAATAACTACGGACAAGGCATCCCGACAACGCTACAAAGAGCGTCCTGAAAACATTTAAAACAAGATTCGCAAAGGTGCGAAACAACGCAAACGGGCTGCATAAATGCCAATGTCCCAATTTGCCTTAAGTTTAATTTCTAAAGCAAAGCCGATGCGGGAAACCGCTGCTTGGAAAACACTACTATCTGTTAGGCTTTTTACTAACAATGCGGTTGGACAATTTTTTTTATGGTGAACAACTATGTGAGCCAATCACATTTATTAACCAACAACCAGCAAAAAAAAATTTATTTTGTGAAATGACAAATATATGAGATTTCTTATCTTCATTAAATAAAAAAGTTTTTTAATTTTATTATTGATTTTCAAAAAGAAAATACTTTTTCAAAGAAAAGCTAACAAATAGAAAATCTCATTTTTCTTGTAACGATCCGTTTCATTGAATATATAAAACCACAAAATGGGATGGTTTAGCGATTCTAGCGAAGCAAAAGATAATACTGCTAACGTAATGAATAATGTCAAAATAATAGACCACAGGGAATGTTGAGAATCTTATTATTGATCATAACAATAGTGTTAGTTTTACAATTTTTGCTTAAAATTTATGTTAAGCACAATAAAATTATTAAAAGGCGATATATGAGTAGAGCAAACCATTTAGATCACATTAAAAAAAAATAAAGATGAACAAGAAACTCCAATTCAAGAATGAAATGGATTGAAATAGAGAATATAAATGCATAAAAAAAAGATGCAGTAATGAAAGCAGTATGTAAGTAGCAGGAGAATATAATAATATAGTTACCTAAGTAAATAGCTATAAAAATAGAGTGCTCAGGTGGAGAAAAAAGTACATAAAAAACACAAAAGAAGTGGACAACGGGTAAAACTACTACAGCAACGACGACTGGTCAAGGAGATGACCCAATTAGCTAATGAGGAGGCATCCCGACAATGCTACAAAGAGCGTGTTAAAAATATTGAAAACGATCTTCGCAAAGGTGCGAAACAACGCAAACGGGCTGCATAAATGCCAATGCCTCAATTTTCCCAAATTTCATTTCAATTGACAACGCTACAAAGAGCGTCCTTAAGACATTTAAAAGAAGATATTGAAAACGAGCTTCGCAAAGGTGCGAAACAACGCAAACGGGCCGCATAACTGCCAATGCCCCAATTTGCTTAATTTTAATTTCTAAACCCAAGCCGATGCGGGAAACCGCTGCTTGGAAAACACTAATATCTGTTACGCTTTTTACTAACAATGCGGTTGGAGAATTTTTTTTAAATTGTAAACGAATATGTGAGCCAACCACATTTACTAACCAACTAATATTCCCAAGTCATATATGTGCTCAGCAAAAAAATTTTTGGTTATGTGAAGTGACAAGTATATAAGATTTATTATCTTTATTAAATACAAAAGTTTTTTACTTTTATTTTTTATTTTCAAGAAGAAAATACTTTTTATTTTTCTTGTAACGATCCGTTTTACTGAATATACAATATAAAAAACCACAAAATGGCATGGTTTAGCGATTCCACCGAGTCAAAAGATAATACTGCCAACGTAGTGAATAATGTTAAAATAATAGACCACAGGGACCACATAAATTCATTGATCATAACAATAGTGTTAGTTTTACAATTTTTGCTTACATTTTATGTTAAGCACAAAAAAATTATTAAAAGGCGATATATGAATAGAGCTCAAACAATTAAGATAACATTAAAAAAATAAAGATGAATAAGAAACACAAATTCAAGAATGGAATGGAGTGAAATACCGAAACGTATAGACGAATTTCGCTAAAAGTCGTATAAATGAATAAATAAAGATACAGTAATAATAGCAGAAACGTTAAAAAACCATATAGAGATAGTAGTAGGAGAATATAATAATATAGTTACAGTATTTAATTAGTAAATAACTATAAAAATAGATTCACATTCGCACTTTAACAAATGTTGAAGGGTAATAAAATACCTAAACACAAGATTAACTAATGTCAGAAAAAGAAGACATAATCGTGCCAGAAAGTCTAAGTCAATTGGCGGGATTCGATCCGGACCAGTTCAAAGGAGTAGACTAGACTAGATTGAAACACGAGAAATAAGCGATCGAGAATTTACACGAGACGGTAGCGATGGGCCTTATAAAAACTAAACTTAAAGGCCATGCAAGGAATCTTATAGGTAATGAGCAACAATAACAATAATAGAGGAGGCGCAAACAAGTACTTTCTAAACTAAATAAAAATTTTCCAGAGTAATTTAAAAGTCAATTAACTGAATTATGCACACAGTATAGTGATGTGTTCGGACTGGAAACCGAACCAATATCAACAAACAATTTTTATAAACATGCATTAAGACTTAAAGATTATTAACCCATTTATATAACAAAATACAGAAGCCGGCATAGCCTTCAAGTCAGAAAATTAATTAACGACAAAATCGTAGAAAAACAGCCCACTCTTGTTAGTTCCGAAAAAATCAACTCAGAACAAAAGAAATGGCGATTAGTAATTGACTATCGTCAAATCAATAAAAAGCTACTTTCTGTTTCCACTCCCAAGAATTGAAACCATTTTGGATCAACTTCATCGAGCTAAATACTTTTCATATTTTGACTTGATGTCAGGCTTCCATCAAATGGAACTTGAAGAAAACTCAACTCAAATATAACATATAACGCTTCAAGCGATTACCATTTGGTCTTAAAATATCACCAAGTTCATATCTTAGAACCTTCTCACGCATTCCTTTATATGGACGACTTAATGGTGATAGGATGTTCCGAAAAACACAGGATTAAAAACTTAACTGATGTTTTTAATGTATGTACGAAACATAACCTAAAGTTGCATCTAGAAAAATGTTCATTTTACATGCATGAAGTGACTTTCCTAGGTCATAAATGCACCGACAAAGGAGTATTGCCAGATGACAAGAAATTTGACGTCATCAGAAATTGTCCCTTGTGATGCGGACAGCGCAAGACGATTTGTAGCATTCTGCAAAAAAAACACATGATTAAAACCCTAACTGATGTATGTAAAAAGGAAACATAATCTAAAGTTGCATCCAGAAAAATGTTAATTTTTTATGCATGAAGTGACAATCCTAGGTCATAAATGCACCGACAAAGGAGTATTGCCAGATGAAATTATCCTGTTCCTTATGATGCGGACAGCGCAAGACGATTTGCAGCATTCTGCAACTATTATCGTCGATTTATAAAGAAATTCGCTAATTATTCACGGCACATAACTAGATTATGTAAAAAGAATGTTCCTTTTGACTGGTCAAGCGAATGTCAAACCGCATTCTAATACCTTAAAGAAAAGCTAATGCACCCCACATTATTACAATATCCTGGTTTTCGCATTATAACAGATGCTAGTAAACAAGCTTGCGAAGCGGTTCTAACTCAACCGTGACAGGATTCAGCTCCCAACAGCTTATGCGTCTGGTCCATTCACAAAAGGGGAAAGCAATAAGAGTACAACGGAACAAGAACTAGCGGCGATTCATTGGGCAATTACTCATTTTAGACCATATATTTATGGCAAATATTTCACTATTAAAACAGACCACAGATCATTAACGTACATATTTTCTATGACTAATCCCAGTTCTAAATTAACTCACTGTACAATACCTAAAGGGAAAAGATAATAACAAAGTAGACATGATAAAAAGTGTACAGTAACAAATAAGGAACTATTGCCTCTAGGCAAAGTATCCAAAATGTATTTAAGCCCAACGTACACGAAGTTATTACAAATAATGAAGTACGAAAAGTAGTGACCTTGCGAATAACCGAATCTATTTGTTTACTAAAATATAAAGTTAGTGCAAGAATTGATATTGACGATTTATATACTAATGGAATTCTAGATTTAGGTCAGTTCTTCCAAAGGCTTGAAGTGCAAGCCGGTATGCTAAAAATCAGCCAACTCGAATCAAAAAAAATCTTTTCTTCTTTTGATCCAGATGCGCTTGTTATCACACCCTCACCTGGCTGTTCAGCGAAGTGCTGTCGCTGGTCACAAGAGGGCAGGACGCTAGGCTCAGGGCCATCGGGGAGAACGTATCAAGGGTGAAGAGGACGGCCAAGGGCGAACTGCTCCTCGAGCTACGTGACTCTGCCCAAGACTTGACGCAGAAGCTCAAGATGGATATGGGAGCGGTGCTAGGAGACCGCGCCAGCCTTCGCGCGTTAACTCAATCCAAGGTATTCTTGATTCGCGACCTCGACGAGCTCACTACGGAAGACGAGTTGAAGAGTGCCCTGGAGGCCCAGGCAGAGATCCCTGCAGCAGTGGTGGCTATCAAGAGCCTCCGGAAAACTCAGTATGGAGGGAAGACTGCGGTAATAGCAGTCCCAGCCAATCTGGCGGACCCGCTGATCAAGCGTGGCAGGGTAGGATGGTCCCAATGCCTGATCAAGGAGCTGGAGCCACGCCAAAGATGCTTCAGATGTCTGGAGGAAGGCCACATAGCGGCCCACTGCAGAAGCACCGTTGACAGAAGCCAGTGCTGCTTCAGGTGTGGGACCGCGGGACACAAGGCTGAGTGCCCTAAGGAAGCTAAGTGCTTCTTGTGCGCAAGCAGAGGAAACCAAGCGACCAGTGCAGACGGTGCGCCAGACGTCGCTACCAAAGCGCGAGAGGTGCGGAGTCCTTTGCCGAACGCCAATCCGAGTACAGAGCCCGCAGAAAAGCTCTCAAGATAGCCATAAGGGAGAGCAAGCGAAAATGCTTCATCGACCTATGCGAATCTGCCGACAGCGACCCATGGGGAAGTGCCTACAAGGTGGTGGTCAAGAAGGCGTACACAAGGACTCCCAAGCTACTGGACCCAGCGATGGTCCGCAGTGTAGCGGAACATCTGTTCCCTGTGATGGTTGGGTTACGCCCCGCCGACCCAGCTACAGCGGACCACGTCGAAACCACCCCACGGTTAGCAGTGAAGAGATCCTGGAGAAAACTGCTGAAGGACGGCAAGGCACCCGGGCCCGACGGCATCCCGATCAGGGCGCTTCGGCTTGCTCTCTACTCCAGCCAGACTCGTTTGCGAAGGCATTCACCAAGTGCCTGACGGAAGGAGTCTTCCCGAGTTGCTGGAAAGTTCAAAAGCTGCTGCTCCTCCCAAAACCAGGGAAGCCACCCGAAGCCACCCTTGAACGTTCCGGCCAATATGCCTCATCGATGGAACTGGCAAGCTCCTGGAGAAACTGGTGTGCATTCGGCTAGAGAGGGGTATCGCCGACGCGGGTGACCTCTCACGGTCCCAGATTGGATTTAGGAAAGCGCGGTCCACCGTCGACGCGGTCAACAGAGTGGCCGAAGTAGCGTCCCAAGCAATCGAGGGGACCAGATGGAAGGGGGTAGCTAAGAGTACTGCCTCATGGTCACACTAGACATCAGGAACGCCTTCAACGCAGCGAGATGGGACCGAATCCTTGAAGCACTAATTGGCTTCAGCGTCCCAGCCTACCTAGTCAGGATAATCCGCAGCTATTTTTCTGATCGGGTCCTACTGTGCGGTCGGAAGGAGTCTTCAGGCACCAGGTCACCGGTGGAGTTCCGCAAGGCTCGGTCCTCGGCCTGCTTCTGTGGAACACCATGTACGACGGGATACTTCGCCTATCGCTGGTCGGGAGGAGCGAGATCGTAGGCTTCGCGGACGACGTGGCCTTGCTCGTTGTGAATCCCGGCAAGGCCGAGGAAAGGTGTAACCAAAATATCAGGGTCATTGAACATTGGCTCAGCTCAATGGGGCTAGAGCTCACGCCGGAGAAGACTGAGGCCACTGTCGAAGTAGGCAGTACCACGGTGTCCTCCTCTCGGGCAATTAAGTACCTGGTCATGATAGACACCGGGCTTTCGTTCCGGGAAGACCTAGCCTACGCTAGCTCGAAAGCAGCAGTAGTAAATTGGGCGCTATCAACCATAATGTTGAACACCCGAGATCCAAAACAGGCGAGATCCAGAAGGCTGCTGACGAGCGTCACCCGAGCGACCATGCTATATGCCGCCTCGGTGTGGGCAAAGGCGCTTGGAACCGTAAGCTACGCCTACGTATCTGCTGCGCCTTCAGAACAGTGTCCAACGCGGCGGCATTGGTGATCGCAGAAATACACCCTATAGACCTGTTAGCGCAGGACAGGTGGAACAACGAGCTTAGGGGTCGCTGGACGCAGCAGCTGATACCCAACCTCAAGCCGTGGCTAGAACGTTCCACCTAACGCAGCTCATCAGCGGGTTGCTTTCGCAGCTACCTGAAGCGCCTTGGACACGTGGAGGCGGATGATTGCCCATGGTACGGAAGTGGACGTAGCGAAACAGCTGAGCACCAGGAGGGTTCACGAGTGAGCAAATCCTGATCGTCCTCGCGAAAAAATGCTTCACGGCCATACCGCGGGGAGTCCTGGATTTGCCCACCTTAATGTTATATTGTTATTTAAATAGTTAATCTTAATGGTTCAATAAACGAATAAATAAAAAAAAACACACAGTAGTTTGATATGTCAGAAATTTTTTGTTTTTGAATAATTTACCATTTTTAATTGGTATCATTTTATGAGTTAGGGCGTATAGATGATCCCGGTGCCTTGTCAGCGATTGATGTACAAATATACGGTCATCAAACACAGCAACTTGTTGGTATAATTGTTGAAAATTGTGCCGCACAGGCGATCCCGGTGCCTTATAAGCGATTGATTTACACATATACGGTCGCCGGTGAAGCAATTTGTCGATGCCGAAAGTTACGCCCAGGGCCTAAATGCTACCCACAGACTGTCGGTACTACATATCTGCTGCTCCTTCAGAACAGTGCCCAACGCGGCGGCGGCTTTGGTGATCGCAGGAATACCGTCTCTAGATCTGTTAGCGCAGGAAAACAAAGTGGTCTTCACGGCCTCCACGGTCGAAGCCTCTCCCCTACGTCAAGAGGGCAATACGAGCTGAAGCAAGGCAGCACACCCTGAAGACATGGCCGCAGCAGCTGATACCCAACCTCAAGCCGTGGCTAGAACGGAAGCATGGCGAAATAAGGTTCCACCTAACGAAGCTGATCAGCGGGTACGGTTGCTTTCGCAGCTACCTGAATCGCTTTGGACACGAGGAGGCTGATGATTGCCCATGGTGCGGAAGTGGACAGCTTCTCTGAGCACGTTCTCTTCTCGTGCGATAAATACGCTAGGAAACGGAGCTGGAAACCGTACTTCTACAATTTCGAAATAATTCACAAGAAGGGTTCACAAAATGTAATCGCAGACGCCTTAAGTAGAGCGGACCCAAATTTAAACCACAACGAAACACTGACTGTTAAGCCTTGCCCCACATCCGAAAAACCTATTAACGAATTTAACACGCAACTCTTACTAGAAATAGATACAAATACGTTTTGCCAAACTACAACACCATTTAAACAAAAGCTTAGGAAAAAATATTCACAACCTTCCTTCGATTTCGATAATATTGCTAAAATCTTGAAAGGAACCCTAAAACCTAACAGGATTGCGCATTCTTGGTGGACGATAATAATTCCGAATTAATTGAAAAAGCATTCTTAAAGTATTTTGCACACAAAAAACACTTTAAAATTATCAGATGCAAATCACTTCTCCTCGAAATCGTAGGAAACCCCGAACAAAACAAATTCATCCAGGAATATCACACTAATAGCAATCACAGAGGCATAGACGAAACATTCCTCCACCTCAAACGAGAAATCTACTTCCCCAATATCAAAAACAAAATCTCTGAATTAATTAGGAATTGCGAAACCTGTCTAAAGCTCAAATTCGACAGACGACCACAAAATATCGTATTTGAAACACCTAGGAAACCCCTTGACATAATACACATAGACATCTCTACTATTAACAATAATTTTAACCTGACAATCATAGACAAGTTCTCATTTTCCATTCCAGATAGAAACGGTATCAATTGTACCAAAGTAATCAAAAACTTTTTCAGTCAATTTGCACTACCCAAAAAACTAATACACGACCAAGGAGTAGAATTTTGCAACGACATATTCCGCAAGTTTTGCTCTCAATACAATATACTTCTCCATGTCACATCCTTCCAACGATCTTCAAGTAATTCTCCAGTAGAACGTTTACACTCCTCTTTGACAGAGATTTACAGAATAATACTAGACACACGAAAAAAAACACAAATTACCTACAGACCACGAAGAAATAATGTCAGAAACTGTAATAACATATAATACCGCAATCCACTCCACCACTAAACTTTTGAACTTTTGAACTTTTTAATGGTAGGACCCATTTATTTGGGAAAACAATAATACCCAATAATGAGCATGACTATTTAAATAAACTAAATACGTTCCAAGACAAACTATACTCCGAAATAAAAGAAAAATTGTCCACAAACGCCCAACAAAGGACAAAAAAAGCTAAAGACAAGCAGAGTAGAACGAACAACAGTACAACCTAACAGCACGAAAAGAAAACAGGAGAAAACAGGAGAAATGAATTAACACCACGATTTTCCTTACACAGAACAGCAAAAGACAAAGGAAAAACTCTAGTAACCACAAGAAATCAAAAAATCCTCAAATCAAAAATTAGGGAAATATATACCAATATCTTCATCCACAACTTCAATAACACCAACCTCTTAGCAAAAGTGCCGCTAGGGAAAACACTCGTGATAGGAAACTTTAAAAAAACTAGCCACATAATCGATCTGTCCGAACACACCAACAGAATTGAAAAATTACACCACACTATCGATACCCTAAGACACGATGAAACATTCACCGACTCTATATCAATACTAAATGCTAAACTTGCCCAAACTCAAAGTAACTCAAAGTAGTTTAGTCAAAGTCGTCACTGGCAACATGACAGTAATTAACCACTTAAAAAGCCAGTCCACCACCATCTCAATGATATGAAATTCAACTACGGTTCAAAAACTTAACAAGACACATTAACAATGAACAGAATTTGATTAAAAACTTCTTCGAAAACTCTCAAAATACAATCTACACAAAAATATATAACAACGAAGAAGAAATAAAGAAACTACAATATATAAATAGGCTTAGCTATAATATAGATTTGTTACTTAGCCACCTAAGCCACATTATAGAAAGTACACTGTTTGCCAAAATTAAAGTTATTCCAAAACTCATTTTAGATAAGACAGAAATAACAAAATCAAACAAATTTTTAAAACCCAAAACATAAATAATAAAATCCGAGCAACACATTTATAACCTGTTAAAAATGAACACACTCAATTACAAAATAATTTTCAGTATCAAAATTCCTATTTTTCTAAATTTTAACTACGAAATGGCAAGATCAGGTATAATAAAGTATAACAATTGCACATTACAAATCAATGAAATAAACTACGACAACACGGCGGTATCAACAGAAAAACACCCTGACTTCTTCCTACCACCAATGCGGAAACTAATAAAAAATGCCACTATCAACATACTCAGCTTGGAAAGACTTCATATGGATACACTCACATCATCCAATAAACTACTGGTCGTCGCCGCAGGAAACTCGCGACACTCGACAACCAAAGACACTAGAATAACAAGATGCGTAACGGCCATACATTGGTTTGGCACTATGCAGCCACTTTTTTGGTGACGGCCAAAATTACTCTCTTTCCGCTCACTCCCGCTGAGAGCGTAAGAAATCTAAAAATATAATTTGCTTGATTGTGTGAGTAAAAACAAGAGACGAGAACGCGTATATGTGTGCGTGTTGTGCTAGAAGACGATTTTCGGGCCGAAATCAATTCTGATCGAAGAAATGAATTTACATTGTACATATTAGGGTAGTTTTTTGCCAATTTCGTAGCAATATGATAAAATAAAATAATTTTTAAAAATTCGCGCCCTGATTATTAAAATTTTAAAGCTTTTTAAATTCGTTTGTATAAATCACCGCTCGAATTAGCTACCGTTTACACATTTATATTTATGTTTAATTCTAATTTGTCTCTCATCTGACAATTTTTTAAAAGCGAAATATTTTTTTGAAACACTTTTAATGTTAATGTTACATCATATTAAGTCAAATGATTTAATAAATATACTAAATAATTAAATGTGATAACTGTTTATTGCAAAAGTAATATCAAAGACACTAGAATTATTCTAGTGTCTTTGCTTTGTTCATATCTTGAGGCACGAAGTGCGGACACAAGCACTCCACAATCATTGCCTTATTAATATTTCACACGCCGCAAGATGAATACTCTAATGACAAATATTCTTATATAAAGTCATTTTTGAAATTTATTTTTGTGATAATATGTACATAGATTTGTCTATTTCTAATATATTTTCAAATAATAATAACGTTAAGGCAATGCAAAACAAGAATTTTTCGCATGGTGCCAATTGATCAAAAATAATATAGATTTAAAGCCAAAGAACTTCTAAGGTGAAGGGCATATTTTGTCAAATTTACAATGCATGTGAATACGTGTGCACACATACAGATCTCTTCTATCACTTTGTGCGTTGAAAAGAGCTGTTCGCTGTAGCGCTCTTCGCTCTCTCGCTCTCTAACAAAAATTCGAGAGAGCCTGGAGCCACCTCTAGAGCCACGGCCAAAAAATTGTGTGCCAAAAAATCGTATGGCGTTACGCATCTTGTTATTCTAGGGCCTTTGCGACAACCTTGTACATTCTCTTCACCGTGTCCCTAGTCGCCGTAATACTCAGAACACAAGAATAAAGACGACGAGCAGTCGATATTGAGCAGCAAGCACTTGAAAACATATCTACTACTTAATCTCACAACAAATATCTGATCAAATTCTCTGGAGACAGCCGTCGCTACTTTCTGGATCATACAACTCCTGCCTCTCCGGAGGTAGCTAACGCGTATATGTGTGCGTGTTGTGCTAGAAGACGATTTTAGGCCCGAAATCAATTCGGAGTTTTGGAAAATTTGGTAGCAATATGATGAAATTGTGCGCTGTTTAAAAATATCAAATTGGAATATAAAAAAAAAAAATTAATATGAAAAACAACTGAATCTAATAAACATTTTTAATAATAAAATTGGATCATTTACATACATCACATTAAGTCAAATGACTTAATAAATATACTAAATAATTAAAGCAAATACAAAGGAAATTATTATAACTACTGTAATTTAAAACATAAATTTTCCAAAAAGAAGACATTACATTGAGAAATTAATATTTCAAAAAAATAATACGTAGTAGAAAATAAAAATTTATAAAATAAATAAAAATATGAAAACTGTTTATTGCAAAAGACATATCTTGAGGCACGAAGTGCGGTCACGGACATAAGCACTTCATTGCCTTATTAATTTTTCATACGTCGCAAGCTGAATACTATAATGACAAATATTCTAATATAAAGTCATTTTTGAAATTTTTTTTCGCGATATTATGATTCGGCTATTACTACTTGCCAATGCAAAAGAATAATTTTTCAATTGATCAAAAATAATATAGATTTAAAGTCTAAGATCTTCTAAGGGGAAGGGCATATTTTGTCAAATTTACAATGCATACGTGAGCACACACACTTGTCTGCTGTGTGTGAGAGCTGTTCGCTGTAGCGCTCTCCGCTCTCTCGCTCTCGAACAAAAATTCGAGAGAGCCTGAGGCCACCTCTAGAGCCACGGCGAAAAATTCGTGTGCCAAAAAATCGTATGGCGTTACGCATCTTGTTATTCTAGTATCTTTGGTATAACTTAGCGTCAATACATTGGGACACTTTGCCATAATAAATATAAATACACAAATACCCAAAATGACCACCAAGAACTACGTAAGCACTCCACCGCCCCAGTAATACGATCTAACAAATGAACAAGTGAACAAAATCAAAACTACGAAAGCTTAAGATATAATTAATATAAAGTAATGTTATGGTGAAGTGACTAAAAGAATTTAATCAAATTTGTTGCTAAACGAATGAAACATAACACAATCACAAAGCGTAAAGCGATAAAAAAAATAATAATAATCCTAATCAAAGGACCCTCCAAGGTAGAAGGGAGAAACCGGTCACTGGCTTTTACACAAAATACAACAAATAAAAATATTTTCGCACAAGATAAAATTTGATATTGCACAATTTTAATTTTATGAAATATTCTTTTAATCACCGAACCCAATATTAATAAAAATCTAATTCTTATATATTTAATAAATAAAAATTTTTAATATTAACTATTAATTTAATAATGTGTAAATCACAAACCATTTATTAGTAGTGTACATTCTATAATCTACAGTATAAAATTTTAAAATAAGTTAATTTTTCAAATCAATGTCAAACCCGAATAATCTTATTAGACCCGTAGTACTTGACACAGTAGAAACTAGCAGAAGGCAAGTAGCTTTCCAATAACACAGAGACATGGCACTATACAAAGACGTAGCACAAACTATTAGGCAGATTATAAAAGAACAATTACCTGTTCTGTTACGGCAAGCCCAAATAAACTCATTCGACTTCACTAACGCAGAAAATCAGAGCATAAACCCCGAACAATCATCGTATCAATCATATGACTACAATAATACAAGGTCCCAATCAATCTATAGAAGACTTCCACCAAAATGTCTATAAACACTTGTCTCTGATATTGAATAGAATTAGTTGCATGGACTTAAACATAGAGTCACAGCAACTAATGACCAAATTATATAGGGACAAAGCTTTGGACCCTTTTATTAGAGGACTATGGGGAGACTTGTAACGATTATTGGGTATGAAAGAACCCACCGATTTACCCACAGCCTTACATCTCTGCTTGAAATTAGAAAATCAAGTTTTCAGGTCTAACCATGCCAATAATAGAGTGCAATCAACTAACTTCCGGCAGGCATCTCAGCCTCCACTAAGACCTCCACCAATTCGGAGGCAGCTCCCAATTATTAGCAACCCGAACTTTCAAGCCAGGCCATTTTCACAACCAAGCATGGCTCCATAACCAGCCCCGCTCATCTTTCCTCGACAAAATAACATTAATTTTGGACAGTTCTACCCAAGACCAATCTTACCAAATGTAGGTAACCAATTTGGACCGATTCCCATTGCAGCTCAACCTCAATACATGCCACCACCCTGACCATTTGCAGCTAAGCCACAACCACGGCCAGAGCCGATGGACGTAGACAGAAGTTTACATACAAGACAAATTAATTACATGTATAGAGCAAATCCAGTAGAAGCAAGGAAAAGACCGCCTATGCCACTTGCAACACAAAATGTTGTGACTTCGAAACTTCCCAGACAGACACAACTTTTAATACTGACGAACAAAAAGAGACAGAGGAATCAGTCGCAAACCAAGAAGAACAAGCAGGCTTTGAAAAATCTTTAACTGAATACTCCGAGATGATCAACAACAACAATGAAAATTACCAGTATAACTATATTTATGTTAATTTTTTAGAATAACAAATTCCTCACTTCACTTATTATGAATGCAAGCTGAGGAATAGGAAAATTCTGCAAATTCTAATAGACACAGGCCCGAATACAAATTATATTAAACCAAACCAACACCCAATAAACAAGCTTTTGACGTTGTCTCATTAGGAGGCAACATTCAGATAACTCATCATACGATGGCTAACCTATTTGATGACCCCAACGCAATAGTTAAATGTTTCTTATTACCTACTCTTAAAACTTTTGACGCGATATTAGGAAACGATAGCTTAAAAGAGCTAGGAGCCATTATAGACACGGAAAAAAAATTAATGTACTTGAAAAATGGCAAAATCATTCCGTTAAAAGAGAAAAAATTCGAGCAAATTAATGTAATAATACCTATACTAGATCACCTTTCGCCTAATCAAAAAATAGAATTAAATCTTTTATTAAAAAAGTACCCTAATCTGTTCGCCGAACGTTAAAGCGAAAATACGTACAAATACAGATACACCAGTGTATTCAAAATTTTATCAATACCCAATGTCTCTTAAAAACGAAGTCGATAAACAAATAATTGAACTCTTAGACAACAACATAATACGCCCATCTCGATCACTCTACAATTCACCCGTGTGGATTGTACCAAGAAATTAGATTCATCAAATATAAAAAAGTACAGAATGGTAATAGACTATAGAAAACTAAATAACGTAACAATATCAGACAGATACCCTATACCAGACATTAACTAACTGGCTCAACTAGGTGACAATAAAATATTTTCGGTATTAGATCTCAAAAGTGGATTCCATCAAATTCTTTTCAAAGATAGTGCCATTGAGAAAACAGCATTTTCAGTTAATAACGGTACATACGAATTCATGCGTCTCCCGTTCGGATTAAAAAAGGCCCTGTCTATTTTTCAACCCGCTCTCGACGATATTCTTAAAAGTATCTTCATCAAATATAAAAAAGTACAGAATGGTAATAGACTATAGAAAACTAAATAACGTAACAATATCAGACAGATACCCTATACCAGACATTAACTAACTGGCTCAACTAGGTGACAATAAAATATTTTCGGTATTAGATCTCAAAAGTGGATTCCATCAAATTCTTTTCAAAGATAGTGCCATTGAGAAAACAGCATTTTCAGTTAATAACGGTACATACGAATTCATGCGTCTCCCGTTCGGATTAAAAAAGGCCCTGTCTATTTTTCAACCCGCTCTCGACGATATTCTTAAAAGTATCTTCATCAAATATAAAAAAGTACAGAATGGTAATAGACTATAGAAAACTAAATAACGTAACAATATCAGACAGATACCCTATACCAGACATTAATGGAGTGTTGGCTCAACTAGGTGACAATAAAATATTTTCGGTATTAGATCTCAAAAGTGGATTCCATCAAATTCTTTTAAAAGATAGTGCCATTGAGAAAACAGCATTTTCAGTTAATAACGGTACATACGAGTTCATGCGTCTCCCGTTCGGATTAAAAAAGGCCCTGTCTATTTTTCAACCCGCTCTCGACGATATTCTTAGAGAAAACATATAGGCAAAATTTGCTACATTTATATCGACGATATAATGTTTTTATCAAGGATGAGCTAACACATTGCGAAAATCTTGACCAAATATTTAAAACTCTAAACTCAGCTAATATAAAATGTCAATTAGATAAGTGTGATTTCTTTAAAAAAAAGGAGGAGCTTCATCCAAAAAATTAATACAACTTAACAAAGAAGCTTTGAAAGCATTTTAACAATTAAAAAACGCCCTGATATCTGATGAAGTTATATTGCATTACCCTGACTTTAATAAAGAATTCACACTAACAACTGACGCTTCTGATTATGCAATAGGAGCAGCCCTTTCCCAAGCCAACCAACCAATAGCTTTCATATCAAGAACTTTGTCAAAAACGTAAGAGAGTTATGAAATCGCGCGTAAGGAAATGTTATCCATATTCTGGGCAGTCAAATCCTTAATGGATACCTATATGGTGGATCAAAAGTAAAGATCTACACAGACCATGAGCCCCTTACGCATGATTGTAACTGGAAAGGTAGCATAGCCGTTAGGAGATGGAAATCCTATTTGGACGAGAACGATAAAGAACTAATTTAAAACCCCGGTAAGGAAAATGTAGTGGCGGACGCATTATCACGAATACAAAATCAAGGTGAGGTAAATTCACTAACAGCAACACAACACAGTGCCCAAACTTCAGGTCACAATCTTATACCCAGCATAGAAATTCCCATTAATGCATTTAAAAATGCATTTAAAAGAAGAACCACCCGATTATAAGTTCACATTACCCTTTCCAACATTTCACAGACACACAGTTTCAAAACCACACTTTTCGGACAGTAACCTAATAGAACTATTAACAAAATATCTCAATCCCTCAGTCATAAACGGAATCCAAACATTTAAAAACCTAATGGGTCAAATTCAAAATTTATATCCAGAACATTTTTCGACTATTAAAATACGATTTACACAATCTAGAGTAAAAGACTTAACAACAGAATTAGAACAGGACGAAATCATTTCAAAAACCCACAATAGAGCACATAGAAATGCTGAAGAGAATAAAATTCAAATTTATGAAAAATACTATTTCCCCAAAATGAAAAATAAAATATCCATGCTAGTTAAACAATTAAAAGTCTGTAAAGAAGGCAAATTCTCAAAATTAGCACAAGCAAGAGTTATAAAATCAAAATCAATAGAATTTATATGTTCTATTATATGTTCTATTCTAAACGACATATTATTGTATTATGGTGTTCCAAAGTTTGTTGTCATGGACAATGAAAAATAATTTAATTCTGCCAGTATCAACTTTATGATGAAAGACCAGCTGGCTGGTCCCCATATAAAAGTACAGTGAATGGTCAAATAGAAAGATTTCATTCCACCTTGTCTGAAATAATGAGGTGTTTAAAATCAAAACAGGTATATCAAACATTCGAAGAACTGCTTGATAGAACTATTTATGAATACAATTACACCATACACTCAGTAACCAAAAAAAGACCACTAGAAGTATTTTTTGGCAGAAATTTCAACACAAATCCCGAACAATTTGAAAAAATTAGGCAAGATAATATTACGAGATTAAGAAGCAAACAACAACAGGATTTGGAGAACCATAATGAAAAACGAAAGGAGATTAAAACTTATCAACCAGGACAAGAAATATTCGTTAAACAAAATACTAGACTAGGGTCCAAACTATCTAAACGTTATAAAAAAGAAATCGTAAAACAAAATAATCATACTACTATTATCACAGAAACAGGGAAAATTGTTCACAAGAGTAATATCAAAAATGACTAGGAGTCCGAATATTTTTTTCTATATGTCCGAAAATGTCCGAGAGAACACCTATACCTAAAAACCAATAAAGTTGTCCGATTTACGGTATGCATCCGATTGTGACGAATCGGCCCATGCCGCTTAAAAAAAACTAATTGTAATTTCACTTAACTCTCGTTGCAGGCTTCTCTTATTAATATATTGGTTACCAATGATAGGCGCAACTCTTGAAATCACAAACTATACAGACGCGCACACTATTACTATCCATAAAGGAATAGGGAAAAACAAACAACATTAAAATTATTCACCTTATAAACTTAAAACAAATAGAAGAAGAACTTTTTAACATTCGAGATCACACCGTAAACGACTTAAGGAAAAGCTACTTATACCACACTCTTACACACACATTAAACACCCTGCATTAAACACCCTTACATTTAAAAATCATAAAAAGAGATCAATAAATTGGATCGGATCAGCATGGAAGTATGTTGCAGGCAATCCTGACCATGACGATCTTGTCATGATACAGAACAATATTAATAATCTTATAATTAACAATAACGAACAAATTATTATAAATCAACAGTTACAGACTAGAATTAATAGTTTAACTACAGTCTCGAATATGTTAAAAAATTCAATTAGGAAAGACAGTTCTTTTAATAATGATATAGTTACAAGTCTTCAAAATCAGGTCAGACTATTAAAAGAAGAGTTAATTAACGTCAAATACGCTATGCAATGGGCAAGACTAAATATAATAAACACCCTACTTTTAAGTGATGCAGAACTTGCTATAGTTCATGAAACATTCAAAAAAGGTAATATTACCTGTCTTTCAGTAGAAGAAATGTTAGAATTGGTTGATGTTTCAGTTCTACATAACAAAACAACAATAGCCTACATTATAAAAATACCAGAACTAGAACCGATTACATACCAAAACATACTTATAAAACCAGTTTTAAGAAATAATTCAATTATCCATTTAGAAGCTAATTAAATATTTTCGTATGAAGACATATTATTAAAAACACCCGAAAATTGTAAACTATATAAATATATAAAAATTTGTAAAAAGCAAAACATTGTTAACTTAAGCAAATCTAAATGTATCACAAAATTAGTTCAGGGAAAAGCATCGCTGTGTGACTACGCCAACGCAGAGCACATCCAAGGAGTTGAGGAAATTGACAACAGTCTAATACTCCTAAACAACTTTAATGGAACTATACAACACGACAATTAGAAATTATTCTAACTACTGTAATTTAAAACATAAATTTTCCAAAAAGAAGACATTACATTAAGAAATTAATATTTCAAAAAAATAATACGTAGTAGAAAATAAAAATTTATAAAATTAATAAAAATATGAAAACTGTTTATTGCAAAAGACATATCTTGAGGCACGAAGTGCGGTCACGGACATAAGCACTTCATTGCCTTATTAATTTTTCACACGTCGCAAGCTGAATACTATAATGATAAATATTCTAATATAAAGTCATTTTTGAAATTTTTTTTCGCGATATTATGATTCGGCTATTACTACTTGCCAATGCAAAAGAATAAATTTTCAATTGATCAAAAATAATATAGATTTAAAGTCTAAGATCTTCTAAGGGGAAGGGCATATTTTGTCAAATTTACAATGCATACGTGAGCACACACACTTGTCTGCTATCACTGTATGCGTAGAAAAGAGCTGTTCGCTGTAGCGCTCTCCGCTCTCTCGCTCTCGAACAAAAATTCGAGAGAGCCTGAGGCCACCTCTAGAGCCACGGCGAAAAATTCGTGTGCCAAAAAATCGTATGGCGTTACGCATCTTGTTATTCTAGTATCTTTGGTATAACTTAGCGTCAATACATTGGGACACTTTGCCATAATAAATATAAATACACAAATACCCAAAATGACCACCAAGAACTACGTAAGCACTCCACCGCCCCAGTAATACGATCTAACAAATGAACAAGTGAACAAAATCAAAACTACGAAAGCTTAAGATATAATTAATATAAAGTAATGTTATGGTGAAGTGACTAAAAGAATTTAATCAAATTTGTTACTAAACGAATGAAATATAACACAATCACAAAGCGTAAAGCGATAAAAAAAATAATAATAATCCTAATCAAAGGACCCTCCAAGGTAGAAGGGAGAAACCGGTCACTGGCTTTTACACAAAATACAACAAATAAAAATATTTTCGCACAAGATAAAATTTGATATTGCACAATTTTAATTTTATGAAATATTCTTTTAATCACCGAACCCAATATTAATAAAAATCTAATTCTTATATATTTAATAAATAAAAATTTTTAATATTAACTATTAATTTAATAATGTGTAAATCACAAACCATTTATTAGTAGTGTACATTCTATAATCTACAGTATAAAATTTTAAAATAAGTTAATTTTTCAAATCAATGTCAAACCCGAATAATCTAATTAGACCCGTAGTACTTGACACAGTAGAAACTAGCAGAAGGCAAGTAGCTTTCCAATAACACAGAGACATGGCACTATACAAAGACGTAGCACAAACTATTAGGCAGATTATAAAAGAACAATTACCTGTTCTGTTACGGCAAGCCCAAATAAACTCATTCGACTTCACTAACGCTGAAAATCAGAGCATAAACCCCGAACAATCATCGTATCAATCATATGACTACAATAATACAAGGTCCCAATCAATCTGTAGAAGACTTCCACCAAAATGTCTATGAACACTTGTCTCTGATATTGAATAGAATTAGTTGCATGGACTTAAACATAGAGTCACAGCAACTAATGACCAAATTATATAGGGACAAAGCTTTGGACCCTTTTATTAGAGGACTATGGGGAGACTTGTAACGATTATTGGGTATGAAAGAACCCTCCGATTTACCCACAGCCTTACATCTCTGCTTGAAATTAGAAAATCAAGTTTTCAGGTCTAACCATGCCAATAATAGAGTGCAATCAACTAACTTCCGGCAGGCATCTCAGCCTCCACTAAGACCTCCACCAATTCGGAGGCAGCTCCCAATTATTAGCAACCCGAACTTTCAAGCCAGGCCATTTTCACAACCAAGCATGGCTCCACAACCAGCCCCGCTCATCTTTCCTCGACAAAATAACATTAATTTTGGACAGTTCTACCCAAGACCAATCTTACCAAATGTAGGTAACCAATTTGGACCGATTCCCATTGCAGCTCAACCTCAATACATGCCACCACCCTGACCATTTGCAGCTAAGCCACAACCACGGCCAGAGCCGATGGACGTAGACAGAAGTTTACATACAAGACAAATTAATTACATGTATAGAGCAAATCCAGTAGAAGCAAGGAAAAGACCGCCTATGCCACTTGCAACACAAAATGTTGTGACCAAAAAACAGCGTAATTATAATATCGAAACTTCCCAGACAGACACAACTTTTAATACTGACGAACAAAAAGAGACAGAGGAATCAGTCGCAAACCAAGAAGAACAAGCAGGCTTTGAAAAATCTTTAACTGAATACTCCGAGATGATCAACAACAACAATGAAAATTACCAGTATAACTATATTTATGTTAATTTTTTAGAATAACAAATTCCTCACTTCACTTATTATGAATGCAAGCTGAGGAATAGGAAAATTCTGCAAATTCTAATAGACACAGGCTCGAATACAAATTATATTAAACCACAGTTAGTTTCAAACCCAACACCCAATAAACAAACTTTTGACGTTGTCTCATTAGGAGGCAACATTCAGATAACTCATCATACGATGGCTAACCTATTTGATGACCCCAACGCAATAGTTAAATGTTTCTTATTACCTACTCTTAAAACTTTTGACGCGATATTAGGAAACGATAGCTTAAAAGAGCTAGGAGCCATTATAGACACGGAAAAAAAATTAATGTACTTGAAAAATGGCAAAATCATTCCGTTAAAAGAGAAAAAATTCGAGCAAATTAATGTAATAATACCTATACTAGATCACCTTTCGCCTAATCAAAAAATAGAATTAAATCTTTTATTAAAAAAGTACCCTAATCTGTTCGCCGAACGTTAAAGCGAAAATACGTACAAATACAGATACACCAGTGTATTCAAAATTTTATCAATACCCAATGTCTCTTAAAAACGAAGTCGATAAACAAATAATTGAACTCTTAGACAACAACATAATACGCCCATCTCGATCACTCTACAATTCACCCGTGTGGATTGTACCAAGAAATTAGATTCATCAAATATAAAAAAGTACAGAATGGTAATAGACTATAGAAAACTAAATAACGTAACAATATCAGACAGATACCCTATACCAGACATTAATGGAGTGTTGGCTCAACTAGGTGACAATAAAATATTTTCGGTATTAGATCTCAAAAGTGGATTCCATCAAATTCTTTTAAAAGATAGTGCCATTGAGAAAACAGCATTTTCAGTTAATAACGGTACATACGAATTCATGCGTCTCCCGTTCGGATTAAAAAGGGCCCTGTCTATTTTTCAACCCGCTCTCGACGATATTCTTAGAGAACATATAGGCAAAATTTGCTACATTTATATCGACGATATAATGTTTTTATCAAGGATGAGCTAACACATTGCGAAAATCTTGACCAAATATTTAAAACTCTAAACTCAGCTAATATAAAATGTCAATTAGATAAGTGTGATTTCTTTAAAAAAAGGAGGAGCTTCATCCAAAAAATTAATACAACTTAACAAAGAAGCTTTGAAAGCATTTTAACAATTAAAAAACGCCCTGATATCTGATGAAGTAATATTGCATTACCCTGACTTTAATAAAGAATTCACACTAACAACTGACGCTTCTGATTATGCAATAGGAGCAGCCCTTTCCCAAGCCAACCAACCAATAGCTTTCATATCAAGAACTTTGTCAAAAACGTAAGAGAGTTATGAAACCGCGCGTAAGGAAATGTTATCCATATTCTGGGCAGTCAAATCCTTTAATGGATACCTATATGGTGGATCAAAAGTAAAGATCTACACAGACCATGAGCCCCTTACGCATGATTGTAACTGGAAAGGTAGCTTAGCCGTTAGGAGATGGAAATCCTATTTGGTCGAGAACGATAAAGAACTAATTTAAAAACCCGGTAAGGAAAATATAGTGGCGGACGCATTATCACGAATACAAAATCAAGGTGAGGTAAATTCACTAACAGCAACACAACACAGTGCCCAAACTTCAGGTCACAATCTTATACCCAGCATAGAAATTCCCAATACTGCATTTAAAAATGCATTTAAAAGAAGAACCACCCGATTTTAAGTTCACATTACCCTTTCCAACATTTCACAGACACACAGTTTCAAAACCACACTTTTCGGACAGTAACCTAATAGAACTATTAACAAAATATCTCAATCCCTCAGTCATAAACGGAATCCAAACATTTAAAAACCTAATGGGTCAAATTCAAAATTTATATCCAGAACATTTTTCGACTATTAAAATACGATTTACACTATCTAGAGTAAAAGACTTAACAACAGAATTAGAACAGGACGAAATCATTTCAAAAACCCACAATAGAGCACATAGAAATGCTGAAGAGAATAAAATTCAAATTTATAAAAAATACTATTTCCCCAAAATAAAAAAATAAAATATCCATGCTAGTTAAACAATTAAAAGTCTGTAAAGAAGGCAAATTCTCAAAATTAGCACAAGCAAGAGTTATAAAATCAAAATCAATAGAATTTATATGTTCTATTATATGTTCTATTCTAAACGACATATTATTGTATTATGGTGTTCCAAAGTTTGTTGTCATGGACAATGAAAAATAATTTAATTCTGCCAGTATCAACTTTATGATGAAAGACCAGCTGGCTGGTCCCCATATAAAAGTACAGTGAATGGTCAAATAGAAAGATTTCATTCCACCTTGTCTGAAATAATGAGGTGTTTAAAATCAAAACAGGTATATCAAACATTCGAAGAACTGCTTGATAGAACTATTTATGAATACAATTACACCATACACTCAGTAACCAAAAAAAGACCACTAGAAGTATTTTTTGGCAGAAATTTCAACACAAATCCCGAACAATTTGAAAAAATTAGGCAAGATAATATTACGAGATTAAGAAACAAACAACAACAGGATTTGGAGAACCATAATGAAAAACGAAAGGAGATTAAAACTTATCAACCAGGACAAGAAATATTCGTTAATATTCGTTGGACTAGGGTCCAAACTATCTAAACGTTATAAAAAAGAAATCGTAAAACAAAATAATCATACTACTATTATCACAGAAACAGGGAAAATTGTTCACAAGAGTAATATCAAAATTGACTAGGAGTCCGAATATTTTTTTCTATATGTCCGAAAATGTCCGAGAGAACACCTATACCTAAAAACCAATAAAGTTGTCCGATTTACGGTATGCATCCGATTGTGACGAATCGGCCCATGCCCCTTAAAAAAACTAATTGTAATTTCACTTAACTCTCGTTGCAGGCTTCTCT
>NW_007931108.1:1798-73091 GCF_000001215.4 Drosophila melanogaster | reverse complement strand
GCTCTCAATAGAAAAGGCAAAGGTGTTATCAATCTTACCCTATGTGAAAATAACACAGGTAATAGAAGATAACATATTTTTAGGAGAGGTCACAATTTATAAAGCTCGATTGCAAGAAATAAAAGACGAGCTTAAAGAAATTAAAACGACTTTAGACAAGTCTTATAAATGCATGACACAAAATAGAGAAGTGCAACAAGACACTCTCAACAAACATGCACAGATATTGGCAAGATGCTTTAACGAAGCTCGCAAATTAATTCACGGAGAAACAAAAAGCCTAAAAAAATCATTTATCCCAATCTGTAAATATTCTAAACAGGTTCCGTGAGAACCTGTTAAACGTCAAGTACAAACATAACTTAAATGTCACTATCCCAACAATTTTAAGCACACCTATAGTGGCTGAGATCGGTGAGGATATCGAAAGGGTAGGAGAATCGGAAATAGAAATAAAAGAAGAGGATCTCCACGATCTTTCAATTCCAGCGGTAATAACATTACCCGAATTACTTCAAGAAGATCTTTCAGATTCAAATACTTCGAGTAAACAGCAAACTGACAGACTCTGCCGCACATCAAGGGAATATGTCCGACAATTTTCTTCCACAATACCTGAGTTTGACGGCAAAAAGTTAAACTTAAATAGATTCCTCACGGCCCTCCGGCTAACAGATCTGACAAAAGGAGATCAGGAGATGCTAACGGTAGAGGTAATCAAGACAACGATACTTGGTCCATTATCACACAAAGTTGAAAATGAAAAGACCATTATCGATATAATAAATGTATTAAAAGCATCTGTTAAAGGCGAATCGCCCGATGCCATTAAAGCGAAAATGTTTAGTACACAACGCAGCAAAACTGCAGCGCAATATACCACAGAGATAAAAAACCTACGTGGGTGGCTCGAAGGAGCGATGATGGTTTAGATTCAAACAATGCAGACAAATTCGCTACAAAGGAAGCCATATCTGCAATGATTGTGGGCACGATAAGCTCAAAACTATATTGGAAGCTGGAAATTTCAACACAATGAATAGCGTGATTGAAAAATACATACACTGCTGTACAGAAATGACTGGCAATTCAAGTAGTGTACTATTCTATAATAATAGAATAATTACCGAGGAAATTACCAAAACAGAGGTAATGGCCGAGGAAATTATAACTCATACAATAACAATTATAGAGGCCGAGGTGGTTACCATGGTGGAAACAGAGGACGAGGTGGTAACCAAAATTATAATAGAGGTGGAGGTTACTCAAGAGGTAACCAGAACCAGAACTATAACACAAATCATACTCACAATATCCGAAACATCCAATCGGAAAACGAACATGCCCCCTTGAGCGACAATCTACAGTAAAACTATGCAAAATTAATCTCTATTTAAGCATTTTTATACGATTAAAGAATGTGCGTACCAATTCATGGGTAACTCTTTTAATAGATACAGGTACACAAATTTCCCTGCTTAAATTCAGAAACAATAATATTAACGATTTCAATTCAAAAAACACAACAAATATATCAGGAATAGGCAAGGGACAATTCAGTCTCAGACAATTCACTACATTTAGAAATCGCTAATGCAGCAATACCATATGAATTCCATATCGTACCTGACAATTTTCCTATATCAGGGGATGGTATAATTGGCTTGGATTTTATTAAGAAATACAATTGTATTTTGGAATTCCACGACCAAGAAGATTGGTTTACTTTGAGGGCCAAAAATTTCAGGAACATAAACATTCCTATTATACATTCACTAGATAACGAAATAATTTTGACAGCTAGATCAGAAGTGATTCGAAAGATTCAGCTAACATCTTGTTTATTAAAAAATTAAAAAAAAAATTAATAAAAAGATGGCACTGTCGAACAATCTATTTTAGAATATAATAGCCCACTTCTCTTGGTACCCAAAAAATCACTGTCTAACTCGGCGGAAAAGAGATGGCGATTAGTAGTCAATTATCGACAAATCAACGAGACAAATAGAGGATATTCTTGATCAATTAGGTCGAGCAAAATATTTCTCGTGCCTACCCCTGATGTCAGGATTTCATCAAATAGAATTAGACGAAAGGTCAAGAAATATAACATCATTCTCAACTTCAACGGGAGCATACCGCTACACGCGATTACCATTTGGTTTAAAAATAGCCCCAAATTTTTTCCAAAGAATGATGACTCTTGCATTTTCAGGTTTAACGCCTTCGCAAGCATTTCTGTATATGGATGATTTAGTAGTCATAGGTTGTTCTGAAAAGCACATGCTTAAAAATTTAACCGACGTTTTCAAATTATGTAGGCAACATAATTTAAAACTACATCCAGAAAAGTGCACTTTCTTTATGAAAGAGGTTACTTATTTAGGTCACAAGTGTACTGACAAAGGTATATTGCCAGATGACTCTAAATATGAGGTAATAAAAAATTACCCCCAACCAGTAAACGCAGACGAAGCTAGACGATTCGTGGCATTTTGCAATTATTACAGAAGATTTATTAAGAACTTTTCTGAGAAATCACGCCACTTAACGAGGCTTTGTAAAAAGAATGTTCCATTTGAATGGACAAGCGAATGCAATGATGCATTCTTTATCTTCAATTATATGGGGTCCAAAATGAACTAATCTGATGTCTTGTTGGGCACCAAAGGGTATGTAAAGCAGTGGTTGTATTAGGGTGGAGTCCGAATGGATTTCACAGGTTAAGAACTTTTCTGAGAAATCACGCAACTTAACGAGGCTTTGTAAAAAGAATGTTCCATTTGAATGGACAAGCGAATTCAATGATGCATTCTTTATCTTCAATTATATGGCCTCCAAAATGAACTAATATGATGTCTTGTTGGGCACCAAAGGGTATGTAAAGCAGTGGTTGTATTAGGGTGGAGTCCGAATGGATTTCACAGGTAGGGTGGGTATAGAATAAGGCCAATAACATCTGGGCCTCATCTTCAATAGGTACACTTTCTTGTCCGCTTCTTAACAGTTTGGTTATCGTTTTTTTTTTGAATCTACCGTATCTCTGTCTACAGTATTGTAGCTGTGACACTCTTGTTCATCTCAACACAAAACCCACGCCCATTTTCCCTGAGCATGCCGGTAAAAATAGTAGACAGAGTGTGTTGGGGTGGATAACGCTCTATGAGTGTGTTCGTTACAGTTATAATTGGCGCCCAAACGTGGGACAGCCCGATGCCTGATTAGGCACTTGTCGTTTGACAACCGAGCTTCCCGTTAATAAACAATCCATCCACTCTTAGTTTCAGTTAGGTATTTCATATTCCGTCCTGGAATTTATGATCTCTGGAGAGTTCCGGAGCCATACCGGAGGAAATGTTATGCTTTTATATGTTTTTTTTTTTCTATGAGTTCGGTAATAATCGAACATTATTGTTAAAAAAAAGAACATTCTAATTTGAGTAATTCGTTCTTAGGAATTATAGTTCTGATTTAAAGTCGGTTCTATACCAGGATTTCACTATTCAAAAATTACCTCCTTATCATTTAGGATCGAGATTTTTCTAGCTGGATAGATTCGGCTAGTTACTCTTCTAAGTGGTAAGAGTTCATAAATAAATAAATGACATTTATTTTACAACTCTGTATGCACACCCCGTTAGCTTTTCGTACCTATTGAATTATACAACCTACTGCTTTGCTACTCAGGGTAAGACCCGCAGGTATTATTTTTGGTCGCTTAACTTTTATTTTTTTGTCGCTTAGCGTTAATCGTTGGATCTTAGCGCGTACTCATTATCTTTTTTCGCTTATCTTTGATCGTTGGATCTTACCGCTTATTTTTCTTGTTCTAACAAGAGGAATTGTTAGACTTTATATATTCTTCTAGAAGCTTCGAAAATGATGATGCGAAGTAATGAAAATTTAGTTGACGTAGATACGGATGCTTCGGTGACATGCACAATCTGCAACGGGCCAGTACGTAATCTGGATTTGGTTGAAACCCGTTGTAAACATTCTTTTCACAAACATTGCCTTGACAATTACCTTAAGAACCATGACAAATGCCCCATGTGTGGCCAGCCATGTTCTCAATCCGAGTTAGGATCTCATTTGCCTTTGTCAACTAAATTTCAAGGTAACAGGATGATGGCCCGTTCAGGTTCTCGGAATACAGCCAAACAACATGAGAAGTCTGATCCAAATTCCCAACAGGAAATTTGAAGCGGGTGTAGTTCAGATTCCAGAGTTGTGACAGAAGACCGTGTTCAGCAAATAGTCCAAAGTTCAATGCAGGCCTTTCAAGCAAGCATGCTACAATCAGTGACAGAACAAATCACTATGGCGTTCACTCAATTGAATAAATCCACATTTGTAAATAATGGACAGAGTGACCTGTCCAGCAAGACATACAAAATAATTTCGGTCGAGACGCTCCCGAAATAAACTCATAAAGAAATAACACTTCACATGTTAGGACTTCACCAGATTTTCGTAGCGATCGAAGTGATCTTTCTTCGGATAGACCTGATAGGATTTCCAATATTATATCAAATTGGCGTATTAAATTCAGCGGTTCAGCGGTCCAACGACATTGCCATTGAGGATTTTATTTACCGCGTAAATTGTCTCACTTCGCAAAGCCTGAACGGAAACTTCGAACTTCTTAACCATTTCGCTAATTTACTGCTTGCAGGACCGGCCTTAGCATTTTATTGGCGTGTTCACAGATCGGTGGATAACATGAATTGGAACGTGTTATGCAGGCGTTTAAAGGAAAGATATCAAGATCGTGAAATTAAAATTGCTATGCGTCTCCGTAAACAGGGTAGCACAGAAAATGTTGATGATTTTTTGGATGCAATGCTTTCCATTGCAGATTCCCTTATTGAACCAATGCAGGACAGTGAGATTACTGTAGAAGTTCGTCATAATCTCAAACCGGAGATCAAGCACGAATTACTGCACATAGACACCAAACTTAGCAACATTGCGTAAGGAATGTCATCGTCACGAAGATTTCTTTCGAAGCACCGGACAAAGCCAATCCAACGTCCGAACACAAGCAAGCGTTTTGTTAACGCAATCCTGCATGAAGATGATACCGAAGATCAGTCTGAGGAAGAACAGGATGTCGAGGACGAGATTTGTGTCGTTAGGACTTCTGAGAAAATTAAGTGCTGGAACTGCGATGAATCAGGTCACGGTTACCAGAATTGCCTTAAGACACGCCGTTTTTTTATGGTTGCGGAACACCGGAGGTGTATAAACCCAACTGCGCAAAATGTAAATCGACATCGGAAAACTCTCAGCAGGGCATTCGTTATGCGAACAAAACGAATGTCCGCCGTTAGCCTCGAAAATACAAACTGAACCAAATTCTGTGGCAAATGATGTTCATTCCATTCTGCCCTCAACTCAACCTGACGTAACATTATCCCAAACTTTTAATCCATATCATTTGCAAGTGCTGGAGTATGCAAATCGTAAATTGCAAATATTTAGGGAAAATTTACTTCATCATCGAAAACATCGATTATCACGGTGAATTCGCAAATTTTGGATTTTTACGATTTCATCAATCGTTCACAATAAGAACGATATTCGACCTTTTACACACATTTACATATTTTGTCAATCGCATTTAGCTCTCCTAGACAGTATCGCCAACAAAAGTGTTATAGGTGGTGAGCTAAGCTAGCACAACAATTAATATCAACCAAGCCATTTAATAAATTTAAATCGGTTGTACGAACTGCTGATGGCCAAACGCAAAATGTTGCAGGCAGTATAGAAATTCCCTTGACTTACAACTCAGTGGATAATAACTTCGAATTCTTAATAGTTCCTTCCATAAAGCAAAGCGTAATATACGGAATGGATTTCTGGTATACGTTTGGAATTTCTATTAAGCAAACAGTTTCGATCAACGAAATCAACTTTGAACCCGAAGAAGACTCTACTCGCGTACGATTGTCTGATTCACAAAAATCAAAATTGCAGAAAGTAATAGACTTTCCCATCGTTCGAGAACGAGGGCTTAGGATTGACTAACCTGATAGAGCACAATATCGGTACATCCAATGCGAAACCAATCAAACAACGATTTTTTCCACTTTCTGCCTGCTAAAGAAAAATCTTTGTGCATAGAAATCGATCGCATGATTAAGATGGATGTCATTGAAGAGGCACCTTCTTCGCCTTGGTCATCTCCAGTTACATTGCATATCAAACCAGGCAAGGTGCGATTTTGTCTCGATGCAAGAAAATTAAATGCAGTCACAGTAAAGGACGCATACCCAATCCCAATTATGGATGGACTGCTAAGTCGTCTTCCACCGGTACATTGCATTTCCAAAATTGACCTTAAAGATGCCTTTTGGCAGATCTGTTTAGATCAAGAATCCCGTGCCAAGACTGCTTTCACCGTTCCATTTTCCATTTTCATTTCAAGAGAATGCCTTTTGGATTGTCAAACGCTCCTCAAACCATGTGCCGTTTGATGGACCTCGTTATACCCTATCAATTAAAATCGCATGTACTAGTCTACCTCGACGATTTGCTGGTTTTGTCAAACAATTTCGAAGACCATCTTTTGCATTTGTCCGAAGTAGCCACCCAATTGCGTAAAGCTGGATTGACAATTAATGTCCAGAAAAGTCAGTTCTGCCTGAAAACAGTAGACTATCTCGGTTTCCTGGTGGGCGAAGGCACACTACAAGTAAATCCGAACCAAATCGCTGCTGTGAGAGACTTTCCGGTTCCAAAGACCCAAAAACAACTAAGACGATTTCTTGGTATGGCTGGTTGGTACCAGCGATTCATATCTAATTACTCCACAGTCATTTTCAATCTAACAGGGTTGTTAAAGTTGGAACGATCTTGCTCAAGAAGCTTTTGATAATATCAAAAACAAATTAAGCTCTGCTCCTTGTCTCATTCACCCCAATTATGACAAACCATTTATCCTGCAGTGTGATGCTTCACTACATGGAGTAGGTGCAGTTCTAGCTCAATGTGATGATTCCGGTTGTGAACGTCCGATAGCATTCATGTCTAAGAAGCTGAATAAAGCCCAACGTAACTATACAGTTACAGAACTCGAATGCATGGCTGTAGTTCTGGCAATTAAGAAGTTCAGAATATACATCGACGGTCATAGCTTCAAAGTAGTCACCGACCACTCAAGTCTTCGATGGCTGATGAACCAATCAGATTTAAGCGGGAGATTGGCAAGATGGGCTATCAAACTTCAGGGTTATTCCTTCGAAATCGAGCATCGCAAGGGAACAGAAAATGTGGTTGCGGACGCTTTGTCTCGATCGATGCTGCAATAGACCTTGAAGTCCATTCCGAAATTGATTTATCTTCCAGTGCATTTCAATCGGAAAAGTACTCTGCTCTCAGAGATAAATTAGTGTCTCAAAAATTACCTGATTTTCAAGTCATTGATGACTATAATATATTGCGGGATGAAATATTTTTATGCTTTGGTGTACCCGAAACAGTCGTGAGTGACAACGGAACTCAATTTAAAAGCCGTAATTTCTCTGACTTTGGCGTTCGTCATATGTTTACTGGTGCATATGCTCCACAATCCAACGGAGCTGAGAGAGTTAACCGTTCTGTAAAAGCTGTTTTAAGAGCTTACATTCGCTCTGACCATCGCGTATGGGACGTGTTCCTCAGTAGCATCAACTGTTCTCTCGTAACTCGATTCACCAATCTATTGGTATATCGCCTTATCAGGTTGTTTTCGGTAAACACATGATATCCCACGGTAATGACTACAAACTGTTGCGCAAACTTAATTTACTCACAGAAGGTGACGTAAAATTATCAAGAACTGACGAATTTCAAAGAATTCGCTCCAACATAGCCAAACATTTGAATAAGGCTTATGAGACAAACCAAAAGTCTTACAATCTCCGAGCACGACCCCGATCTTTTGAGGTTGGTCAAGAAGTGTTAAAAGAAATTTCGTTCTAAGTAATGCAGCGAATAACTTTAACGCGAAACTCGCTCCTGTCGGTGTTAAGGCCCGAGTCAAAGAAAGGATTGGTCAATCAATATATCTCTTAGAAGACATTAACGGCAAGGAGCTTGGTAGATTTCATGCCAAGGACATTTGGTAATTGCTTTTGACTCCTTTTTCAGTTTTTATTATTAGTCACAGCGACTAAAAATCAAATCTGTGGTTGTGGGAGTCGAGCCAAATGGCAACCTTATATGTGCTACCGCACTTATTTGGTAACGAACCATTTTAGCCAAACTCAAATCCTGGCAAAATTGAATATTGCCCTATAAAAATACCACAAAATTCCCGAGTAGGATTATAGCAAGCTACGGTCACATATGATTTGCATACTTCCGTTCTCTTTTCGTGAAGGCGTGATCGAGTGCAGTTTAACTTTATGCAAAATCCATTATTAAAAATCCACGAGCATCGTGTGGTTTGGATAATAGTTTTTCAAGGCAAATACTGCCAAGTGATAGTTTCCTTTAACTGCGTCGCTGCTGGTCCCACATTTGGAGATAGAAGTCTTAGTGGCTGCGTCGCCAAGGCGAAAGATTTACAACTGCTTGCATCAGGAGCACCCACCGCGTGCAGCGGAAAGCTGGGCTTGTCCTCTTCTGCTGCCGACAGAGTTGGCGTTCTTTTTTTTTCACGCAGGAAGCAGATCGTCGTGCATCCATTTTATGCACAAGTCAACTTGGTGTCTTCTTCATCCGTGCGCATTCCAAGAATATTTGTGCACAATACGAGCCCCAGGCTGCTGGCCTTGTCGCTGCGTATGCTGCGAACCTGAAGTAGCCGCAACACGAATGATCGTGTCCAGTCTTAAGTATCTTTAGAATAGTTTTTCATATTTGTGTTAATTTTACCTAAAAATATTTACTTATAAATTTCTACGATTCTTATTTAGCTTAACTTGAGGGAGAGCTGACAAGTATATATATGTAATTTTCCCGATTTATATTAATACCTACAGCACATCATCAACAGTCATCAGGCCTGCTGACATCGATGGAAAGTGCGTGAGTACGGAACAAAAATAATAAAAACACACAAGCATATATATAATCAATTCGATCGCCGACGTGTGAAGACGTTTTTATCGTGCTCCGCACAAAATCGGTTGTTTTGAGTGAAGTGAACGCCAAATAAAATAAACTAAATAAAAAATCTGAAAGCGAAAGAGACGCTCTATGCGATGCAAGATCGCTTAAATACATAGTGAATTGTTATCTTAAATAATAAAACTATGAGTCAGAATGACACTCGCGCCCAGCGTCAGCGCGAGCATGACGAACGCCGACTCTCAATTCAGCGCAACAACGCGTACTTCTCCTACGTCTCACCGACAATCCCAAACGCAGACATCGAGCGGTCAATAACCCATAGCCCAGGAAACCTTCTTCTACCAACAAATCAAGAAAGAGCCCGCTCCTGCTCTCCCGCTCTATTGGCTCCGACAGAAGCCCCGCTACCTCCAACAACAACAGCTGGAGAGGGACCGGCAGCCCGCTCTGCCTCGTCATCGGCTGCACCCGCTCACGGTCTGACTAAGTCAGCGAAAGCAAAACCGCTAGCAATAAACGGTACTGCTGCACTGCCAGCAAAACAAAACGAAAACGTAAACAAAAAAGCTGGGTCGACCTGGCAGACTGGAATGGACCGCTACATTACAATAAAGCGAAAGCTCAGCCCGGAAAATTCAGATTTGGGAAACAAGCCGAAAAATACACGCGACAACTCTACCTTGATCAAAAATGTAGCCCCTGCAAATACCAACAGATTTGCCTTGCTGGTAGATACCGCTGAGGACGTGCCGCTGGGATCCGTTGATATCGAACCGAAGAAAACAAAGCCTCCGCCAATATACATCCGCGAGAAGAGCACAAGCCGTCTTGTAAATACTTTGATTGGCCTTATTGGGAAAGATAGCTTTCATATAATTCCCCTCGTAAGAGGTACTATCAACGAAATCAAACTTCAGACGAAAACGGAGGACGACTACAGAAAAGTCACAAACTATTTTACCGCACAAAAAATAGGCTTCTACACCTACCAGCTTAAAAGCAGCAAGGGCCTGCAAGTAGTCCTGAAGGGCATTGAGTCTGATGTTACGCCCGAAGAGATAACTGAGGCGCTAAAGGAAAAGGGATTTTACGCCAAAAACGTGTTCAATATCAAAAACGGAAACAGGCAGCCCCAACCACTCTTCAAGATTGAGCTTGAACCAGAAAACAAGCCTCCTAGAAAAAACGAGGTTCACCCAATTTACAAACTCCAGCTCCTTTTGCACCGTAGGATCACGGTAGAAGAGCCGCACAAACGCAACGCTCCTGTACAATGTACAAACTGCCAAGAGTATGGCCACACGAGGTCATATTGTACACTTCGCCCGGTGTGCGTAGTCTGTGGAGATCTCCACGACTCCAAACAGTGTCAAATTAACAAAGAAAATGCATGCGAGAAAAAATGCAATAACTGTGGGGGCAATCACACAGCAAACTACAGAGGCTGTCCAATCTACAAAGAGCTGAAAAACCGTCTTCACAAAAGAATGAACACGGCGCGGGCACACCAAGGATCAGCTACCCTGATACCATCAGAGACAAATCCTGAAGTAATTTTCTCGAAAGCAGCTAGTTTCGCTCCCTGGCCTACATTCAACACTAACAAGACAACATTTGCTAACGTTTTAAAATCAGGTATGACGCCTCCAACCCAAAACTCCCGAACTCCACATGAAGTGCACACAAAATTAGACACACAACAAAACTATCACCCAGCTGCGCAGCAGGAAACAAAAACTGAAGCTATGATGCAAGCCTTACAACAGAGCATGATGGAATTTATGACATTTATGAAGACCACCATTCAAGACATGATGCGTAATCAAAACCTTTTGATACAAATGCTTGTAGCCCAACAATCAAATAAATAATGGCTACCTTACGCATAGCTACGTGGAACGCCAATGGCGTTTCACAGCGCAAACTTGAGCTAGCTCAATTCCTACATGAGAAGCATATCGACGTAATGCTTCTTTCGGAAACTCATCTCACAAGCAAATACAATTTTCAAATAAGAGACTACCATTTCTACGGTACAAATCATCCCGACGGAAAAGCACACGGTGGCACCGCCATACTCATAAGGAACCGTATGAAGCACCACTTTTACAAAGAATTTGCGGAAAATCATCTTCAGGCCACATCTATCAACATTCAGCTGGATGACAACACTCTCCTTACACTAGCGGCCGTATACTGCCCCCCCCGTTTCACAGTATTTGAAGCTCAATTCCTGGATTTCTTCCAAGCACTAGGGCCACACTTCATTGCAGCAGGCGACTACAACGCTAAACATACTCACTGGGGATCGCGACTTGTGAACCCAAAAGGAAAACAGCTTTATAAGACGATAATAAAAGCCACTAATAAACTTGACCATGTTTCCCCCGGGAGTCCTACATACTGGCCATCAGACCTCAATAAGCTGCCAGACCTGATCGACTTCGCAGTTACGAAAAATATTTCCCGCAGTTTGGTTAAAGCTGAATGTCTGCCGGATCTCTCATCTGATCACTCGCCTGTACTAATTCACCTCCGCCGATACGCAGAAAACGTGAAACCACCAACCAGATTGACCTCTAGTAAAACAAACTGGCTCAGGTATAAAAAATATATTAGTTCACATATTGAGCTAAGCCCAAAACTCAATACTGAATCTGATATAGAGAGCTGCACGTGTGCATTGCAATCCATCCTTACTGCAGCAGCTCTTACTGCAACACCCAAAATAACAAATAATACAATTAATTCAAAAAAGACCAACGTACAAATCGAGCAACTCGTCCACGTAAAACGTCGCTTACGCAGAGAATGGCAATCTTCCAGATCCCCAACTGCAAAACAAAAGCTAAAAGTAGCCACACGGAAACTGGCCAACGCTCTGAAACAAGAAGAGGACGACGATCAGCGCCGATACATAGAGCAACTCACACCAACAGGCACAAAACAAAAGTCACTGTGGCGAGCCCACTCAACTCTTCGCCCACCGACTGAAACCGTTTTGCCGATAAGGAATTCATCAGGTGGCTGGGCCCGTAGTGATGAAGACAGAGCCAACACATTTGCCGCTCACCTACAAAATGTGTTCACGCCAAACCAGGCTACTAGCACATTCGCGCTACCGTCCTATCCCGTAAACCGCCATCAGCAACACACCCCAATTGTGTTTCGTCCTAAAGAAATAACTAAAATAATCAAAGACAATCTCAGCCCGAAAAAATCCCCCGGCTACGACCTTATAACACCGGAAATGATCATCCAGCTGCCACATTCTGCAGTTCGCTTCATAACCAAGCTCTTTAATGCCATCACCAAACTTGGTTACTTTCCACAACGATGGAAGATGATGAAGATCATAATGATTCCAAAGCCTGGTAAGAACCACACAGTCGCTTCATCTTACAGACCAATAAGTCTACTCTCATGCATTTCGAAACTATTCGAAAAATGCCTGCTGATCCGACTTAATCAACATCTGATATACCACAATATAATCCCAGCCCACCAATTTGAATTTCGCGAAAGCCACGGAACCATTGAACAGGTGAATCGTATTACAACGGAAATAAGAACTGCATTTGAACATCGCGAATACTGTACAGCAGTATTTTTAGACGTATCCCAAGCATTCGACAAAGTCTGGCTCGACGGCCTAATGTTTAAAATTAAAACATCCCTACCCGAAAGCACACACAAACTTCTAAAGTCTTACCTCTATGACAGAAAGTTTGCAGTGCGGTGCAACACTGCCACTTCCACTGTTCATACAATTGAGGCTGGAGTCCCGCAAGGCAGCGTTCTTGGGCCAACCTTATACCTCATCTATACAGCCGACATCCCTACAAATAGTCGCTTAACGGTATCCACATTTGCCGACGATACAGCTATCCTTAGCCGTTCAAGGTCCCCTATCCAAGCTACAGCACAGTTGGCACTGTACCTCACCGACATTGAGAAGTGGCTCTCTGACTGGCGAATAAAAGTAAACGAGCAAAAATGCAAGCACGTGACGTTTACGCTAAACAGACAAGACTGTCCTCCGCTCTTGTTGAACAGCATACCACTCCCGAAAGCAGACGAGGTAACGTACCTAGGAGTACACCTAGACAGAAGACTCACATGGCGCAGGCACATTGAAGCCAAAAAAACCCAACTTAAACTCAAAGCCAAAAACTTACACTGGCTCATCAACTCTGGTTCTCCGCTCAGCCTAGATCACAAGGTCTTGCTCTATAATTCTATATTGAAACCAATCTGGACCTATGGCTCACAGTTATGGGGCAATGCCAGCAACAGCAATATTGACATCATTCAGCGAGCACAATCAAAGATTCTGAGAACCATCACTGGGGCACCGTGGTACGTTCGGAGTGAAAACATCCAAAGAGACTTAAATATCCCATCAGTTACCAACGCAATCACGGAACTTAAGGAAAAATACCATAGCAAGCTTCACACGCACCCCAACCACCTAGCGCGAGGTCTAATCCAGCTCAGCAGCCGTTCCCGTCTCCGGCGAAAGGACCTACCAACCCAGCGAATAAATTATTAGGGCCGTTTAAACATAGAACAGTTGGAAAAATAATACAACTGTTCAAAAATACTTGTTATAGTTAAGATTTTTAAACTTATTGTTAGTTCTTATACAAGAAGATTCAATAAATAAAAGCAAAGTAAAAATAAAAAAAAAAAAAATATATATAAAAAGTCAGATATTCCTAAATAGTGTGCTTAAAATACCTTGCCTTAATTAATCATATATCTAGATCTCTTAATTTAAAGAAGTTTAAAGTTTAAATATACATTAATCATACATAATTCTAACGTAAAGTAAGCCAAACAAACAAAAGCATTAATGTAAACTTAAATACCAGTATTTGCATTCCTATCTCGATTATTTTTCCTTTATTTTATCGTTGATAAGCAAAATTACTCAATAAGAGATTTCCTTAACGAAAATAACGTAATTTTTAGTTTAAGGATTAGGTTTAGGAAAATGTATCGGAATATTATCTTTATCTTCAATTATATGGGGTCCAAAATGAACTAATGTGATGCCTTGTTGGGTACCAAAGGGTATGTAAAACAGTGGTTGTATTAGGGTGGAGTCCGAATGGATTTCACAGGTAGGGTGGGTATAGAATAAGGCCAATAACATCTGGGCCTCATCTTCAATAGGTAACCGCTTCTTAACCGTTTGGTTATGGTTTTTTTTTTGAATCTACCGTATCTCTGTCTACAGTATTGTAGCTGTGACACTCTTGTTCATCTCAACACAAAACTCACGCCCATTTTCCCTGAGCATGCCGGTAAAAATAGTAGACAGAGTGTGTTGGGGTGTGTTCGTTACAGTTATAATATGTATATAAAAAACATTACTTTCAACAGCACACCATCACCAGACAATAGGAACAATAGAACGAAGTCAGATTAGAAATAGCATATAGAAGAGCTAAAAATATGTTAGACAAGGCAAAAGCCGATAGAAAAATAAAATGTGATAGAAATATTAGTAACTTTGAATTACAAATAGGAGATAAGATATTATTTAAAAACGAAACGGGTCATAAACTTGACAATAATTATTTAGTTTCAATTATAGGAAATAAAAATAAAAAAAACAGATAGTCCATAAAAATAGGTTAAAAAATTTTAATTCCTAGTACATTTTGTTTGGTTGGCCAACCACAAATAAAAAACTAATAAAAACATTATAATACAAAACTTTTACTTTGCAAAATACAATCTAAATAAATATATTTTTTTAATATTTCTTTACTCATTCATTTCAATTACTAATATACATATTAAAAAAAAGAAAAATAAAAGAAAAATACTTGTAAATAACTTCATATTATTACGTTATTTTTCAAAATGGAGGAGGGAAATGTAGTATGCACACATATCGGTTTATCACTGTACCTATAATATATTCATAACATAAAAGCACATTGTAGCGCTCCATTACAATGTGTACATATACATTCAAGCCCAAGTGTATGCGTATTACAAAGCACCCATGTGCATATAGTAGCATAATATGCTTCACATATTACGCTAACACAAGCATTGTACATACAATCTTGCACATGCATAAACACATGAAACCAATTTATATTTTTTGCTTACACTTAAGCGCATGATTTGTTGTGCATCCATACCGTTCTTTTTCCGTTCTTTTTGTACACATATACTGATTAGACATTCCCGTTTCTCGCGACTCACTTCGAGCCGATCAAAACTATGTATAGTCAGTCTTAAGCTGACAGTTTAAAAATAAAGACGCTCACTGAAATTATTCGTGTTTCAATTTATAATTGGCTTCAGCGTTGATCTTTGTCTTCGTCATAGACGGATCATTTATTCGACTCGAAATAGTAACTACGTAAGTGGCGCAGTCGGTAGGATGATACTAGTTGATGCGATATTAAACATATTCAATTCTCTGTGTATCATCCGCTAAAGAACTACAACTTCAATATCTCGCGTCGGTAAATCGGTACAATTGGTTCACAAAAAAAAAAAAAAAAAAAAAAAAAAACTTTTTGTAAACCAACAAAATATCCGAAACCACAGAGTGATTGTGAAAGTGAACAACTTAAAATTGTATCAAATTTTAAGAAGACGCCTTTGAATTCGCTGAGTAGTAAATCCACAAAAGGTTACTCAAAACAAAGCGAAATAGCAAAGTGTGCAACACATGAAAACAGCTAAACTAAGTGAAAATTAAATAAAAGTAATTACAACTAAGTGAACTACAATAACAACAGTTAACCTAAGCGAAAAATAAATAAACTTAACCAGAAATAAACGAACAATAATAATAACAGTGTAATCAAGTGAAAACTAAATAAACTTAATACAACTAATTGAACCATAATAATAACAGCTAAATTAAGTAAAGACTTAATAAACTCAACTACAACTAAAATGAATTAAATGCAACTAAGTGAAACATTATAATAATAATAAGTGAGCGAACAACAAGAAACTCATCAAACACATAAACTTAAAACGAAGACACAAACAAATAGTGAGAACTCAAACCCTATCCAAATCGCGAACCAAAATAAAACCACAAACCTTATCTAAGCTACGAACAAACAATAATCAAAATTCAAGACCAACAAACCACAATGGCAGTAGCAGCGCCAACACAAATAGAACTGTCTGACTCGAATATGATTCAAGTCGAAAGACAAATGCACGCAATCGAGGTTTTCAACGGAGATCCGAACACCTTGTACACTTTCATCAGTCGCATCGACTTCATCTTGGCTCTGTATCAGACCACAGATGAATGACAAAAATTAATAATCTTTGGACACATCGAACGGAACATCAGCGGCGATGTTATCCGCACCCTCGGAGTAACCAACCTCAGCAGCTGGAGCGAACTCAGGACGCAGCTTATACTTAACTACAAGCCCCAAACACCAAACCACCAACTTCTGGAAGAATTGAGGAACACACAATATCGAGGCAACATTCGTCATTTCCTTGAAGAAGCCGAAAGAAAACGACAGATACTTATGAGTAAATTAAAACTAGAAAATAATACTAACGAAACCATTCTCTATACTAGATTAATACAAACCAGCATCGAAAATCTAATTCAAAAACTTCCAAGCCACATTTATCTCAGAATAATAAACTGTAATATTCCAAACCTGAGATCATTAATAAACATATTACAAGAAAAAGGTCTTTACGAGGCACCAACCTCAAGTAAAGACAATGTAAAGCCAACTTCAATTCCAAGCAAAGTAACAAACACTCCCCAGAATAGTCAAATGAACAATCAAACCAGACCCCTTGCACCCTTCCAACCATTCTATAACCACGCCTATCAACCCTATCACCAATTGACTGCAAAATTCAATATCAAAGCTAGACGTGTTTCTTTCAAGCTACGAATAGCAAGTTCTAAAAACTACAACAGTATAGTGAAAGTTAAACACAAAGTGTAAAGTGCAGTTTGCACAACTAACAATTATTGACTATAGTAATTATTTACTAAAATAAATAATTATTCCATATTGTTCTGATAATTGTTATATGTGGACTTAGAACAATGAATCAAAACGACATACGTTCTCAGCGACAATGTGAACAAGACGAGCGCCGGCTCTCTTTACAACGCAACAATGCATACTTTTCTTTCGTCTCACCGCAAATCGGTGATCGAGCACCCTCACCTTCAACTAACTCGAAACTTTTGCCCTCAGAGAACGACAGACCGCGTTCTTGCTCTCCCTCTCTGCCTGCTTCGGCTCACAAGTCGTGGAGCGAAGAGACCGCCTCTCCTACCCCGCTCCTCTCGCAGCGCCAAACGACCGTCCCGGGTAACTGTAACACTGCAATAACGAGTGCAGTGACCTCACTGGCAACTGCCACTGCTACCACAACATCAACTTCGTCAGCGGCCCAACTAATTATCGCTGTGCCAGCTGTAAATAATTCAGCAGCACTGACCGTTTACAACAACAATAATGCACGTAAAGAAGAATCAAAACAAAAGCAGAAGTCGATTTCGACTGTGCAGACTGGCATGGATCGCTACATCCAAATCAAGAGAAAGCTCAGCCCTCAAAACAACAAGGCAGGTAATCAACCCAAAATCAATCGAACCAACAACGGCAATGAAAACTCTGCAGTAAATAATTCAAACCGATATGCTATCTTGGCTGATTCTGCGACCGAACAACCCAACGAAAAAACGGTAGGGGAACCAAAAAAGACCAGGCCTCCACCAATTTTCATACGAGAACAAAGTACAAATGCACTTGTAAATAAACTCGTTGCTTTGATTGGTGACAGCAAATTCCACATTATCCCACTTAAAAAAGGAAATATTCATGAAAAAAAACTACAGATCCAAACAGAAGCAGACCACCGTATAGTGACTAAATACCTAAATGATGCTGGTAAAAACTACTACACATACCAATTAAAAAGTTGCAAAGGGCTACAAGTAGTACTTAAGGGCATTGAAGCAACAGTGACACCAGCTGAGATTATTGAGGCTCTGAAGGCCAAAAACTTTTCTGCAAAGACAGCTATTAATATTTTAAACAAAGACAAAGTTCCGCAGCCACTATTCAAAATAGAACTCGAACCAGAGCTCCAGGCACTAAAGAAAAACGAAGTGCACCCAATATACAATTTACAGTACTTGCTACATCGGAGGATCACCGTGGAGGAGCCGCACAAACGTATCAATCCAGTTCAATGTACTAATTGCCAAGAATACGGCCACACCAAGGCATACTGCACCCTTAAGTCCGTATGTGTTGTCTGTAGCGAACCTCATACTACCGCAAACTGCCCCAAAAACAAGGACGATAAGTCTGTGAAGAAATGCAGTAACTGCGGGGAAAAACATACTGCAAACTACAGAGGCTGTGTGGTGTACAAAGAATTGAAGAGCCGCCTAAAAAAACGTATTGCCACAGCACATACATACAACAAAGTCAATTTCTACTCTCCGCAACCGATTTTTCAACCACCCCTAACTGTCCCAAGCACTACTCCAACAATTTCTTTCGCTAGCGCCCTAAAATCCGGACTAGAAGTGCCCGCCCCACCGACAAGAACTGCTCATTCCGAACATACACCGACAAACATCCAACAAACACAACAAAGTGGCATCGAAGCTATGATGCTATCCCTACAGCAAAGCATGAAAGACTTTATGACGTTCATGCAAAATACTTTGCAAGAGCTCATGAAAAACCAAAATATCCTGATTCAACTTCTTGTATCTTCAAAATCCCCATAATGGCTTCCCTACGGATATCTCTGTGGAACGCAAATGGCGTTTCACGGCATACACAAGAGCTCACACAGTTCATTTACGAAAAAAACATCGACGTAATGCTACTATCAGAAACGCACCTCACAAATAAAAACAATTTTCATATACCAGGATACTTGTTCTATGGTACAAATCATCCAGATGGTAAAGCTCATGGAGGCACTGGAATACTCATCAGAAATCGCATAAAACACCACCACTTAAACAATTTTGACAAAAACTACTTACAATCTACGTCCATAGCCTTACAACTCAACAATGGTTCAACGACTCTAGCCGCAGTCTACTGCCCACCGCGCTTTCCAATCTCTGAGGATCAATTCATGGAATTCTTTAACACACTAGGTGACAGGTTCATCGCAGCGGGTGACTATAACGCCAAGCACACCCATTGGGGATCTGGACTTGTGACGCCAAAGGGTAAGCAATTGTACAATGCGCTTACGAAGCCAGAAAACAAGCTAGACTATGTATCCCCGGGTAAGCCTACATACTGGCCAGCAGACCCAAGAAAAATCCCAGACCTGATCGATTTTGCAATTACTAAACATGTCCCCCGCAACATGGTCACCGCCGAAGCACTAGCAGATTTATCATCAGATCACTCACCTGTTTTTCTAAATATGCTAACTCGCCCCCACATCGTCGACCCACCGTATAGACTCACAAATTTTAGAACAAACTGGCCAAGGTATCAAAAGTATGTCTGTTCACACATAGAACTAACGACGGCATTATCTACAAAGGAGGATATAGACAAGTCAACGGAAACTCTTGAAAACATTTTTGTTTCGGCTGCAAAGGCTTCAACCCCGCCAGTGACGTATGCAAAACCAAACTACATCAAAACTAATCGCGAAATCGAGCGGCTGGTATTAGATAAACGACGCCTACGAAGGGATTGGCAGTCTAATAGATCACCAATTACAAAGCACATGCTTAAGATAGCCACACGCAGGCTTACCAATGCTCTCAAACAAGAGGAAAAAAACAGCCAACGTTCATATATCGAGCAACTCTCTCCCACCAGCACTAAGTACCCTCTTTGGAGAGCTCACAGAAACCTAAAGACTCCAATAGCGCCAATTATGCCACTACGAAGTCCCTCTGGCACCTGGTTTCGAAGTGATGAAGAAAGAGCCTGTGCTTTCGCTGACCATTTACAAAATGTATTCCGACCAAATCCCTCTACCAACACATTTATTCTCCCTCCTTTAATAGCAGCCAATCTAGATCCTCAAGAACCCTTTGAATTCCGACCATGTGAACTAGCAAAGGTTATCAAAGAGCAACTGAACCCAAGAAAATCGCCTGGCTACGACCTAATAACTCCAAGAATGCTCATTGAACTCCCAAAGTGTGCTATTCTTCACATCTGCCTGTTGTTCAACGCAATCGCCAAGCTTGGATACTTCCCTCAAAAATGGAAAAAGTCGACCATAGTAATGATTCCAAAGCCAGGAAAAGATAAAACGCAGCCATCATCATATAGACCGATAAGCTTACTAACATGTCTTTCAAAGCTGTTTGAAAAAATGCTACTCCAACACATCAATTTGGCTTTAGAGAAAAACATGGAACCATCGAACAGGTCAACCAAATCACGTCAGAAATTCGTACTGCTTTTGAACATCGAGAATACTGCACAGCCATTTTTCTAGACGTCGCGCAGGCATTTGACAGAGTGTGGCTCGATGGACTTTTGTTTAAAATAATCAAGCTGTTGCCCCAAAACACACATAAGCTACTGAAGTCATACCTATATAACAGAGTGTTTGCAATAAGATGCGATACAAGCACTTCACGCGATTGCGCAATCGAAGCTGGAGTGCCGCAAGGCAGTGTACTGGGTCCAATCTTATACACCCTGTATACGGCGGATTTCCCCATAGACTACAATCTAACAACCTCCACGTTCGCTGATGATACCGCGATACTCAGTCGCTCCAAATGCCCAATAAAAGCCACGGCACTCCTATCCCGACACTTAACATCTGTAGAACGATGGCTTGCCGACTGGAGAATTTCAATAAATGTTCAAAAATGCAAGCAGGTTACCTTTACCTTAAACAAACAAACATGCCCACCACTGGTCTTGAATAACATATGCATTCCACAAGCCGACGAGGTAACATATCTGGGTGTTCATCTGGACAGGCGGCTCACTTGGCGCAAACATATAGAAGCCAAATCGAAACATCTTAAACTTAAAGCAAGGAACCTCCACTGGCTCATAAATGCTCGCTCTCCACTTAGTCTGGAGTTCAAAGCTCTTCTATACAACTCCGTCTTAAAACCTATCTGGACTTATGTCTCCGAGCTGTGGGGCAACGCATCCAGAAGTAACATAGACATTATTCAGCGAGCACAGTCAAGAATTCTGCGCTCCAGTGCGCCGTGGTACCTTCGGAACGAAAACAAACACAGAGACCTAAAAATCAAATTAGTAATCGAAGTAATAGCTGAGAAAAAAACGAAGTATAACGAAAAGCTGACCACCCATACAAATCCCCTCGCAAGAAAACTAATCCGAGTATGCAGTCAAAGCCGGCTGCACCGCAACGACCTCCCAGCCCAGCAATAAACTTATTAGGGCATTAATGAAAAAAAAAAAAACTATCACTAAGTGAAAGTTAATTAAGTTAGATTAAGATTTGAACACTTATTGTTAGTCTCTTAACACAAAGGGAAGATTCAATAAATAATAAAAATTAAAAAAAAAAAAAAAACCCTATCACCAAGCATATTCTTATGTACCCAGGTTTAGCACAAATCCGATACCCCAATATCAAAATAGACCTATCTGCCCACAACCTAACATACCCCTGACACAAGCACCCAGACCAAACACAGCTTTTAACCGACAAAGTATTTTTGACCAAAATCGCTTTGGACCTAGCCACACTCACATGCCTACAACACATTCACAAACCGGAAACGTACACACTAATAACCCAATAAAAAGACAGAGACCATCAGACAGCGGACAGTCGAAAATGAGCATAGAAGAGCTAAGATACCAAGAAGTATCGTCTAACCAACTTGAATATCCTTATAACTATAATTACTATTATCCCTACTATCCAGAATATTTTCAGCCTTATCCCCACCAATCGAACTATACCCCAGAATTATTTCCATGTCCCCTTGAACAGAACTATGACAATTCAGAAACGACAGAAGAGGAGAGACCAACAACAAATGACAACGAACCAGATGACCTTGAACAAGCAGAAAATTTTCGGTTAGTAGCCCCGGATCAAGCCAATATATAACGATCAAACATAATAATACCGAATTGAAATGTCTAATTGATACTGGATCTACGATAAATATGCTCACGCGAAATATTTTTCAAACACCAACACAAGAAACCAATTACCTAATCCACACCAGTAATGGCCCGTTAATAATTAATGAACTTACGAACATACCACCTAACAACTACTTCCCTATTGCCCAAGAGTTCTTGATCCACCCGTTCTCAGATCATTATGACATGCTGATTGGACGCAAATTGTTGTTCGAAGCCAAAGCAATAATCGACTATAAAAAGAAAACTGCCACTCTATTTAACAAAATATACAAGATAAAAGACGGTAACAACATTACCGAACAGAACCATATTCAAATGGACCCTTCATTTCCACAAGACCCCACTTACTTAGAAACCTCCACACTTCAGGAGAACTTGTTCCGATTAGAACACCTTAACGTAGAAGAAAAACTGACAAAATACCAAGACATCCATCTCTTTAGAAGAACATCTTCAAGCCTTACAAGCTGTTTTCGAAAAATTATCACTGGCAAACTTAAAATTACAACTAGATAAATGCGAGTTCTTAAAACAAGAGACAACCTTCTTAGGACATGTTATTACTAAAGACGGGATTAAACCAAACCCGGATAAAATCAAAGCTATAGTTAAATATCCGCTACCAAGAAAAACTAAAGAAATTAAAGCCTTTTTAGGACTTACAGGATATTATAGGAAATTTATACCTAATTTTTCAGACATTGCCAAACCCCTGTGCCTAAAGAAAGGAGCAACAATAGATATAAACAGTTTAGAATACTTAGAAGCATTCCAAAAGTTAAAATTATTAATATCTGAAGATCCGATCCTAAAAATACCGAATTTCGAGAGGAAATTAACATTAACAACAGATGCCAGCAATGTAGCTTTAGGAGCTGTTTTATCACAAGACGGACACCCTATTAGTTACATCAGCAGAACATTAAATGAACATGAAATCAATTATAGAGCCATAGAAAAAGAATTATTAGCAATAGTTTGGGCCACCAAAACCTTCAGACACTATCTGTTAGGACGACATTTCGAAGTAGCTTCTGACCATCAACCCTTGTGCTGGCTACACAAATTAAAAGAACCGAATTCAAAATTAACAAGATGGAAATTTAGACTTTCGAAATATGACTTCGATATAAAATATATTAAGGGAAAGGAAAATTACGTAGCAGATGCACTTTCTAGAGTAAAGATAGAAGAAACATTTTTTGGCGAATCTACACAACATAGTGCTGAAGAAGACAGTAGCAATTTGATCGCACTATCAGAGAAAGCTATCAATCAACATAAAAGACAAATCATCTTTACCAAAGGTCCCAATAAAACAGAAATATAAACTTACTTCAAAAAACAAATTATACATCTTTCATATGAAGAAATGACCCCGGAAATAGCCAAACGATATCTACTCGACTACTTCTGTTCAAAAAACAGCGCTCTGTACATCGAAAGCGATGCAGATTTCGAAGTAATTCAAAAAGCATATAAAGAAACAATGAATCCAAGATATACAAAGATTTTCCGAATCCTTATCCTACTAAAAAACATTCCCACATACGCAAATTTCAAAGAACTAATTCTAAAAACACATGAAAAACTTCTACACCCCGGAATACAGAAAACTGTTAAACTTTTCGGCGAGACATACTACTTCCCAAATAGCCAACTCCTTATCCAAAATATAATTAACGAATGCCAAGTTTGTAACTTACCAAAAACTGAACACCGAAATACAAAAATGCCAATGAAAGTCACCCCTAAAACAGAACATTGCCACGATAAATTTGTAATAGATATCTATTCCTCGGAAGGGAATCACTATTTGAGTTGTATGGACATTTATTCAAAATTCGCCACCCTTGTGCAGATTAAAACAAAAGATTGGATAGAGTGCAAAAATGCTCTAATACGCATATTCAATCAGTTTGGGAAACCCGAAATTCTAAAAGCAGATAGAGATGGCGCATTTTCTAGTTTAGCCCTCAAACGTTGGCTCGAAACTGAAAATGTAGAATTACAACTCAATACCACAAAAACAGGTGTTGCAGATATAGAAAGGCTCCATAAAACAATTATCGAAAAAATCCGTATCATAAACAATTCCGATGACAATGAAGCTAAACTCAGTAAAATAGAAACGATTCTTTACATTTACAACCACAAGACCAAAGACACTAGAATAACAAGATGCGTAACGGCCATACATTGGTTTGGCACTATGCAGCCACTTTTTTGGTGACGGCCAAAATTACTCTCTTTCCGCTCACTCCCGCTGAGAGCGTAAGAAATCTAAAAATATAATTTGCTTGCTTGTGTGAGTAAAAACAAGAGACGAGAACGCGTATAAGTGTGCGTGTTGTGCTAGAAGACGATTTTCGGGCCGAAATCAATTCTGATCGAAGAAACGAATTTACATGGTACATATTAGGGTAGTTTTTGGCAATTTCCTAGCAATATAATAAAATAAAAACATTTTTAAAAATTCGCGCCCTGACTATTATAATTTTAAAGCTTTTTAAATTCGTTTGTTAAAATCGCCGCTCGAATTAGCTACCGTTTACACATTTATATTTATGTTTAATTCTAATTTGTCTCTCATCTGACAATTTTTTAAAAGCGAAATATTTTTTTGAAACACTTTTAATGTTAATGTTACATCATATTAAGTCAAATGATTTAATAAATATACTAAATAATTAAATGTGATAACTGTTTATTGCAAAAGTAATATCAAAGACACTAGAATTATTCTAGTGTCTTTGCTTTGTTCATATCTTGAGGCACGAAGTGCGGACACAAGCACTCCACAATCATTGCCTTATTAATATTTCACACGCCGCAAGATGAATACTCTAATGACAAATATTCTTATATAAAGTCATTTTTGAAATTTATTTTTGTGATAATATGTACATAGTTTTGGCTATTTCTAATCTATTTTCAAATAATAATAACGTTAAGGCAATGCAAAACAAGAATTTTTCGCATGGTGCCAATTGATCAAAAATAATATAGATTTAAAGTCTAAGAACTTCTGAGGTGAAGGGCATATTTTGTCAAATTTACAATGCATGTGAATACGTGTGCACACATACAGATGTCTGCTATCACTTTGTGCGTTGAAAAGAGCTGTTCGCTGTAGCGCTCTTCGCTCTCTCGCTCTCTAACAAAAATTCGAGAGAGCCTGGAGCCACCTCTAGAGCCACGGCCAAAAAATCGTGTGCCAAAAAATCGTATGGCGTTACGCATCTTGTTATTCTAGGGTCTTTGACAAGACCAAACATGACACTACTGGACAAACTCCTGCCCACATATTTATTTATGCTGGACAACCAATTCTAGATACCCAGCACAACAAGGAAAAAAAATTAACGAAATAAACAAAGACCGAACAGAATATAACGTCGACACTAGATATAGAAAAGGACCGCTGCAAAAAGGGAAATTAGAAAACCCTTTTAAATTAACAAAGAACGTCGAACAAACTGACGAAGACCATTATAAAATCACCAATAGAAATAGAGAAACACATTACTACAAGACCCAATTTAAAAAACAGAAAAAAATTAATAAACTTCCTATTCCACAGGCCCCTGGTTCATCATAATAATATCATAGAACACATCCCTATTTAACAAAAAAAAATGCTCATTTGTATTTTTAATTGTAAAGAAATAAACAACGAATGTATTAAGAACATTACAAAAAGAACTAAACCAATATGCTATTTCATCCCTGCAACAGTTAACCAGATAATTAAATATGTAGAGCCAAACAGTATCCTTACTTGGAATATAGAAATACTATTATAGAACAAGATTGCCAAGAAATAAATAAAAATGTAACAATTAACGGCAACAAAATAATAACAATAAAACAATGTAAAATCAAAATAGGAAAAATAGCGTTAATCGAAAACCAGCTGAATCCCGAAATAAATCTAACACCATTGTACACACCCATTGAATTAATAAAAATAAAACCAATAGAACATAAAGACATTGTAAAACTAATATCAAATAATAATATTACAGTCTCTATTATCGTATCACTCACATTTTAGTATAGTTTGTATCTACTTAGAACTAAAAATAACAAAAACAATTATGGAAACACAAGACATAAACCCAACTGCATTACCAAGATTATATGCGTCAAGGCCAATACAAGCATAAGCTTCCCTTTAAGGGGAGGGAAGTAGCATAATATGCTTCACATATTACGCTTACACAAGCATTGTACATACAATCTTGCACATGCATAAACACATGAAACCAATTTACATTTTTTGCTTACACTTAAGCGCATGATTTGTTGTGCATCCATACCGTTCTTTTTCCGTTCTTTTTGTACACATATACTGATTAGACATTTCCGTTTCTCGCGACTCACTTCGAGCTGATCAAAACTATGTACAGTCAGTCTTAAGCTGACAGTTTTAAAATAAAGACGCTCACTGAAATTATTCGCGTTTCAATTTATAATTGGCTTCAGCGTTGATCTTTGTCTTCGTCATAGACGGATCATTTATTCGACTCGAATATATATATATATATATATATATATATATATATATATATATATAATATATATAAGATAACATAGATAAGCAGCGCTGCTCCCCGACCTAGGCTAAGAAATCTTTGTATGCAGATCATGCAGTCAATTACGAGTTGACTTCGAATGGAGCGGAACCTTCCCTGCTCCTAAAAATATATCAAATAAAGAATATGATTACAAGAGATATGCGCAGTTGACTTCGAAATAAACAAGAAAACAAGTTACCGTTTACTGGTAAAAGGGAAAGATAAGACGAAAAGCAACCCTACCCGAACAAGAATTCTGCGATTCTGCGAGCTTACGGCAGAATTGATGCCGCACTGTGCATGCCGTACAGAGCGAGGAGACCCGTAATACTGTCTCACAGGCACAGGCTGACAGAGCTGGTTGTGCGACATTTCAACGCCAGGATGAAGCATCAAAATGTGGATGCTACGATCGCTGAGATCCGGACAAGATTCTGGGTCCCGAAGATGATGCGAGTGATGCGGAGTGCAACGAGTGCAAGTTGCAGCGAGTGCGGCAGACGCCGCTACACTGGATTGGGCCACTTTGGGCCACTGTTGGTGACTGTGTCCCGTCCTGCAAATTTGCGATCAGGAACTTTGTCTGCTGTAGAGAGCCAGTACATAGACTGCGCAGCGATAACGGCAAGAACTTCGTGGGAGCTGACAGGGAAGCCAGACGCTTTGGTGATGTGTTCGAGATGGAGAAGATTCAAAACGAGTTGTCAAACAGAAGCATCGAATTGGTTTTCAATTGCCCAGTAACCCAGTATTGGAACGCATGGTGCAGTGCGTCAAGAGAGTACTGCGTCATACCCTGAAGAAAGTTGCGCCGAAGGACCATGTATTGGAGAGTCTCCTGATCGAAGCGGAGAATATTGCGGGGTCCAAGGGGAGTAGCCGTTACTCGTGGAGTAAAAGGGTATACTAGATTGGTTGAAAAGTATGTAACAGAAGAAAGCGTTTCCGACTATATAAGCTATATATATTCTTGATCAGGTTCAATATCCGAATCGATCTAGCCATGTCCTTCTGCCAGTATGAACGTCGAGATCTCAGAAACTATTAAAGCTAGAGGGTTGAGATTCAGCATACAGACGCAGCGCAAGTTTGTCCTCCCATGTTGTTACGGTCACTCTAACGCTCAAATGAACACAAAACTGCCAAGCCCATACTTTTAAAAAATGCTTACATATTTCAGCGTGTTATTTTATTGTTTGCCCTTCCAATTTTTAACTGTATACCAAAACACTGTATCCCCTACCCTTCTTTTACCAACAAAACGCGCAAAATGGTCACGCCCATACTTTTAAACAACTCTTTCATTTTTTCTAATTTTTTCCCCAATATCTATCGATAACCCAGAAAAATTATGAAATTTAACATTCGCAGCCCAGTAACGGGTATCTGAAAGTCCGGAAACTCGACTATAGCATTCCCTCTTGTTTTATATTGATGTGTGTTAAAAAAGCTGTCTATCATAACTAATTTTTTTTACTTATTTAGCCGGGAGATTCGGGAAATTGAAGATAAACAAGAAAAGGAGATACAAGCCAGAAAGTTTCTTGAACGTGAACAATCAGAGGCAAAACGATTAGCCTCAAGTTTTGTTGAACATTTGGATGGTCATCAGCTGTTTGACTCACTTTGGCGTGGGGACGAAGATGGTCGTGTGCTGATGCTTGTTGGTACGCAAGCTCAAGAGCTAGCCGACGAATACGATAAGGATATTTTTGAACTTACGCAAGAAATTTACAAACTTGGCTTAGAAAGATTTACTGAGCGCGATGAAGAAATTCGAGATTTTTTTTAACAATCTTTTCGATGGCCAAGAAGAACTTCAAATACTTGGGCAAAATGAAATAGAATGGTTTTTACAATTTAGAGAAATAATTTTTGAAGAAGCTCGTATCAGATTACTTAAACTAGAACAAAATTCCATGCACGGAGAAGACGAGGACACTCCAGAAAACCTAAAATTATCTGATGCTTTGGATAAATTAAATATTCAATTTGAAGATGCAATAAATGATTTATGGCAAGCGCTAATGGCCCAGGAGTTATATTTGCATGAATCTATACAGGTAATGTATAGGTTTACGAGTATGGTATTTTGAGTAATAAAGAAAATAATTGGTTTGACGTTAAATAAGAAATTGTACCCGTTACCTGTAAAGTAAAAGGGTATACTAGATTCGTTGAAGAGTATGTCACGGGCGATTCCGACCTTATAAAGTATATATATTCTTCAGGATCAATAGCCGAATCGATCTGGTAGTATCCGCTCGTCTGTCCGTATGAACGTCTCGAGCTATAAAATATATGAAGTTAACATTAAGAATTCCGATTCTAGAGACATATACGCAGCGCAAGTTTGCTCACCCCTGTTGTCACGCCAGCTCTAACGACCACATACTTTTGAAAAATGTCTTCATTTCAATCAATGTATCAATGTATACCTGTTATACGTATAGTAAAAGGGTACACTTCATGCGTTGTATGTAACATGCAGAAAGAAGAGTTTGATCAGGGTCAAAAGCCATGTCGATCTAGCCATGTCCGTCTGTCTGTATCGAGTGGTCGGACGATATTGAGATCTCAGGAGCTATAAAAGCTAGAAGGTTGAGATTCAGCATTCAGCTTCTAGAGACAAAGACGCATCGCATGTTTCTATCTATTTGCCAAAAAACTTTTTGCCACGCGCACTCTAACGCCCACACTTTTGAACAAATTTGTAAAATTTTCTTTATTTATTGTATTCTCTTCATACGTCGGAGAGTCGACAAGATCATTCGCCAAGTGTTCGGGTGGGCGATAGGTCTGTCGGCATATTGGCTGCTGTGGAAGTTTTTTTGGGCTCCCAGTGGGACAACTTTTAAGTCCCTTTCGATAACTCGGTAAGGTACCCCAGATGCATGTCGTACCGCTCGCGATGGCATTAATCTAAGCGTATTAAGAGAGCCTTTGTTAATATAAATTTAAAAGACTAATAAAATTAAGAAAGATATCCAATAATTTTTTAGCAATTTTGGGTAGTTTTAGGGCAAAAAGGTAAAAATTATTATTTGACATTTTTTTTTTGTTTTGTTTAATTTTTTTTAAGACACGGAGTAGCTGAGAACCCCTTTGTGACCAGGGTCTCTAATAACTCGGCGCTAGCGGTCGCGCCGGCTAACAAGGTTAGGCTTAACAATAAAAATGAAATAAATAACAATTAAATAACAGTGAAATAAATAAGAGACCATCTGCTCGCTCTCGTCAAGGGGGACCGTATGATGAGGTCCTTCGGCTGTCTCTTGTGGTACCCATTGGGGTAGGCGAGGTCTTTGAGGTCTTTCGTCGGCATTTCCTTTGTCTTTGTTTTTGTCATTGCCTTTGCCAGCGCTTAGCTACCCGCTAAAATAAATAGCCCAAACTTAACATAAACACAGCTTCCGCTTGGAGACCAAACCACGTCCAACTAATTGCGCTTCAATCAAAAACTGCATCGATCAGCATAATTGAATTTCACAATGCAGTGGAATAATTTCAGCATAAAGCTTTTATCAAAAGCTCAGAAAGTGTCAAAAAAAGGCTTCTGGCCGAGGTTGATTGGATTAGGATTCAGAATTTGAAGATCAGTCTGATTCGGGAGGATTAAAAAAACGGTTTATAAATGTGTAAATAGATAACAATAAGTGTCTTGTTATAAAGTGATAAGTTGAAAAGTTTAACACCAATAAAATATTAAAAAATAAAAAAAATATTTTTTAAATAATTTATACCGCAAAAAGTTAATTGGCGCCCAACGTGGGGCGGCGTACTTAAAAGTTCTAAATAAATATTAACAAAAATAAGTTAATTACACAACGGAACTCGCGCCGCCAACAACTCATATTTTTAGTGGAAAAATTAAAACATCCACAACAATCCAACGACACCTAACTACTGTGACAGTGATCGTGAATAAACTTAATCGGAAATCAATAAATGCAATAATCCAATTAAGAAAAGCTGGACTGAATACTTAACACTAATTACGAGAACACAATATTAAAAAATCAGAACTCAACTACAAACACAATTAAAACAAAAACAAACAGAAGATTGTTTGTTTTATCCGGTTCAATACATGAGTCGTAAGACTAACCAATGCGAAGAAAAGTATCATGTTTTTGAGCTTTAGGTTCTTGCAGTTATCGGTGCATTAATGAAGTGGCGTGTGTATTTGTTAGGTTTGAAATTTAAGATTGTGACAGACTGCAACGCGTTCCCTATGACGATGAAGAAGAAGGACGTTCATTTGAGGATAGCTAGGTGGGCATTATACCTTCAAGACTTTGATTATGAAATAGAACATCGCTCAGGGACGAGAATAAGACATGTTGATGCGTTGAGTAGAGTATGAGGAACAGAAAATTCAGCATCTAGTGATTACCACAGGTGTACCACGTGGAAATGGTCAGGTGGAGAGAATGCATAAGACAGTAGTGTCGATGTTGTCTAAGTTAAGTCATGAAAGTGCAGGAGACTGGTATAAGCATGTCAGTAAAGTGCAGCAAATAATCAATAGCACACCGCCTAGAAGCACTTTAGTGTCGCCTTTTAAAATCTTGACTGGCACTGAAATACGTCTTCCGAATGATCTAGAGCTTAATTTGTTAATAAAGGAATCCATAGTGAAGGATTTAGATGAGGAGAGAGAGAGGTGCTTCCGAAAACATAAAACAGTTGCAGACAGAAAATAAAAGGGTTTTCGATTTAAAGCACAAAAGGGAAAAAATTTATAAAATAGATGATTTAGTAGCTATTACGCGTACTCAGTACGGAACTGGGTTAAAGTTGAAAGGAAAATTTCTAGGTCCTTATAAAGTTGTTAAGATAAACAAGCACGGAAAGTATGACGTAGAAAAACTTGGAGACGGCGATGGACCTTTTCGGTCATCGACAGTCGCAGAATATATAAAGCCGTGGGGAAATTCATTCGGGTCAGGAGGGCCGATTGTGAGAAATGATCAGGGGACTAAAATGAACGATGAAAGACAGAGCAAGAGAGTAACGCGCAGTGGCAACGCTTATTAACGAAAAAACCAAAAAGGAGTGACTTCGAGTAGAATGGTAAACGAGAGCAGTCGCAAGTTTTTCAATAGCGCTATATACTTATACAGCTAGAGCTAAACAATTGTCATCAAACAATAAAATAATAATAAGCAAGAACTAATAATATAAAGTGTACTATTCACAATTGTCATTAAACAATAAAGTAACACTATAAAATAAACTTACTACATATATATGCACGTGGGTGGGCAAACGAAAAAAACAAATTTTAAAGGGTGGGCAAACGAAATAATTTATTTTTAAAGGGTGGGCAAACGTTAAAAATGAATTTTAAAGGATGAGCAAACGAAATTATTTAGTTTTAAAAGGTGGGCAATCGAAATTATTTAGTTTTAAGAGTGGGCAAACGAAAAAAAAAAATTTTTAAGGGGGGCAAACGAAATAATTTATTTTTAAAGGGTGGGCAAACGTTAAAAATGAATTTTAAAGGATGGGCAAACGAAATTATTTAGTTTTAAAAGGTGGGCGATCGAAATTATTTAGTTTTAAGAGTGGGCAAACGAAATAATTTATTTTTAAAGGGTGGGCAAACGAAATAATTTATTTTTAAAGGGTGGGCAAACGTTAAAAATGAATTTTAAAGGATGGGCAAACGAAATTATTTAGTTTTAAAAGGTGGGCAATCGAAATTATTTATTTTTAAATGGTGGGAAACGTTTTTTATTGGAAATTTTTATTTTAAAGAGGTGGGCTAACGAAATTGGGTGTATTTTAAATGTGGGCAATCGAAAAAAATTTTTGTTAAAGGTTTTTTAAAGGGTGGGCAAACGATAAAAACTAATAATAATGGTTGGGCAAACGTGTTTTATTGATAATATTTGGTTTTAAGAGATGGGCAAACGATTTACTCTCTGATTAGACCGAGGTAAACTTAAAAGCCTTATATTTTCTAAAGTATAAATTTTTTCAAAATTCTAAAGGATGGGCAAACGTGGGCAAACGATGTAATTGCGATTAAAAAAAAAAATTGAAAAAAACGAAATTTTTGATTTTCGAAAATTTTCGAACTTTTTCGAAAATTCATATCTCAAAAACTGGACGTGGGCAAAAAAAACTAATTGGTGGGCAAACATGGGCAAAAAAATGGGCAAACGATTCCAGCTTTCAAATTTCAAAAATTCGATTTTTCCGATCCCAGCTTCTTTGAGCTGGATCCCTTTCAGGAAATCTAAACAATTTAAGAGCGGGGAAATCGCACAAGCACTCAACAATCATTGCCTTATTAATTTTTCACACGCCGCAAGCTGAATACTCTAATGACAAATATTCTAATATAGTCTTTTTTGAAATTTATTTTGTGATGGTATGTACATAGATTTGGCTATTTCTAATCTATTTTCAAATAATAATAACGTTAAGGCAATGCAAACAAGAATTTTTCGCCAATTGATCAAAAATAATACAGATTTAAATTCTAAGAACTTCTAAGGTGAAGGGCATATTTTGTCAAATTTACAATGCATGAGCATACGTGTGCACACATAAAGTTGTCTGCTATCAGTGTATGCGTAGAAAAGAGCTGTTCGCTGTAGCGCTCTTCGCTCTCTCGCTCTCTTACAAAAATTCGAGAGAGCCACCTCTAGAGCCACGGCGAAAAAATCGTGTGCCAAAAAATCGTATGGCGTTACGCATCTTGGTATTCTAGTGTCTTTGGATAAACCGATATGTGTGCATACTACACAGTAAGGCCATATTCTTCGAGATAGATTCTCTGTTTGCGGCATCGCGCGAGATACCAGTGTCTCAGTACACCGGGTGTGGAAGAGGTTGCCCAGAATTATATTAAGAAGATTTCCGCCGAATAAAAATCAATCTCAGTTTTGTGTCGTCCAAAATGGAACTAACTGTGCTTTTATTTTCCAAACTTAAGCTAAGCTAAATGTTTATAAAAGAATTCTAGAGTTCGTTGGCAACATGTATATATCGAAGTGCTAGTTCGGCGGTTCTTGTTTCTTAACCGAGAATTGTCGCAATCACATTCTGTCAAAGTGCTGTGACTGCATTTTGCTACATAGTTGCAGTTTCGAATCAGCTCATAGGGGCAATGACTGTTTTGGCGGCTTGGCGGGTGGTACCGAATCGTGGATACTCTGTACTGCGATATCGGTAACTCCTCCCCCCCTGGAATGAAGTGACGGCCACATCGAAGGAATGGCCGGAACGTAATTTAACGGAATTTCCACAGGGGTCATACTGGTGCTTCTTCTTTTCAACATCAGGGTCAATATTGTGCATATGGTCAGGAATACGAATAACATATAAATTGTGAAGAGGTGACTTGTAGCCGAAGTCTTCATGGTGATGATGTCATCTTGGCTTGATAAAGCTTGTAGATGGAGTTTGTGCAGCTTTATGTCTTCGAAAGTGTTTTTTATATTCATCTGCTCGATTGATTTTACGGAGATTTTTGTTTCTTGGTCGAATTCCATCACTGTATCGTCATATGTTAAGCCGTTAACCTTGACCGTGCAATTATTGAATGTTAGAATTGCTGATCCATTGATTGTAAAGGGTAAACGGATTGTAAAGGGTGAGGACGTGATATTAGTATTAATTGTGTTGAAAATGAAGATGTGACGTTGTTCTATTTCCTTGATCATTTCTTGTTGACCAACGTCTTTGACATCGCATGTTGCTGTTTGGTTTTGGAGTATGCCTTCGAGGCAGGTGATGTTGATTAGCATGTGTCCGCGCACCTTCGCATATATATGTTCGATGAATTTTAGGGCATTTGTCCTCTACATACAAAATTTGCTTATCCTTATCATGTAATATATAGTTGGGTACAATTAGAAATATGGTTTTGTTTAATGGTAAAGGGACAATGTGTGTTAGTGTATACATTTGTGTCTTAAATATGGGTATTTTAACATGAAATAATATGTAGGAATCGTTAATATAGGTTTCTAGAGCTAACAATCTGTATAGGTGTTCATCTGATTCTATTTTGACATTTCGTTTTATTATAAATTCGTTGATAGATTTTATCTTGTTTTCTGACAATATAAATTTGGGTATAAGATTTAACTTAGTTAATAAGATGCTTTCGGCTATGTTACTTATGTGGTTGTTTAAGACATCTATATTGAAATTAATTCTAGTGATATATGGGAGTATTTGTATTTCTTTATGCTTATCATTCAGAGTCTTGTAAATGTTGTTATTGTAATTCTTAATAAAATTGTTAATTGTTAGTTGCGCTTGATTATTGTGTTTTGTTATATTATTAAACCTTAGAATATCTTCTTTGTTAAATAGTGTTTGTTTGTTGATTCTTTCTGTTATTTGATTTTCATTTTCTTTAACAACGTTAAACTTTTCGCCAATAGTTTGGGCGTATTTAGCGTCCATATTTCCAGTTACTACTTTTATTATGCTACCAAGACCGTTTACAATACCTCTTTGTTTTCTTTCTTTGGGTAATGTTTATTGTTTATTTTCGTTTTTAACTGATCTATTTTGGCTCTTAAGCCGTTTATAATTTCATCTGAAACTCTTACTTCTTCTAGCTTATTAAGTGCTGTTTCAAAGTTCATAATATTTTCTAAAAGGTCCTGTGTATTAATTTTGTGGAGTAAATGTTTGTATGACTGTATGACTCTTGTGTCTCCCAGGTCTATTTTTGCGATTTTGTCATACTCCTCCAGTGTTTGAATTTTGATAAGTTGTGCCGTTACGCAGCAAAATCTGTAAGATATGACCAATATCTTTATGAATCTTTTGGTCTTTGTGTGATATAAATGTTAAGTCCTTGTCTTCCTTAACTGTGTGTTACTTGAATCTTGGTGTCAATTTATTTCTCTTATTTTCCTTTCTAAAAACTGTTTTACCTACTTCGAGAGCAATTGATGGGTTTCTATCTTCATTGCTCTGTGCAATTCTGTCTTTCATTTTATTTTCCATATTTTCTTTTATGTCAGGGTAGTTGAGTGAATTGAAAAAAATGTCTTCGTCGTCACAAGAGAGTTTTTCTGTTTTTCTTTTATTTTGTATTATCCTGTTTATTTCTGTTAGGGAAGAATGGAGTCTTTCTACCGGGAATTACTCGAAGATTGTTGGAACGACGTGAAGTGCAATATGATGTTACATTGTGCACAAAAGTCCTTAAAAAGTTTGTTTGCAAACTCCGAACCTTGGTCGCAAATGAGTTTCTTTGGAATTTCAAAGGTTGATAGAAAATTTCTCATTGATTTAACTACGTTTAAGCTATCCCTAGTCATGATTGTATATCCCGCAGCGAATTTTGAAAATTTTTCCAATGATCATTAAAATGGTCTTGCCATTAATCGTATAAATGTCCGTATGTATAATTTGCATGGGGTTCGGTTTCCGAAAATTCGATCTTTTGCGGTTGCCTGTCGTATTTAAGTATTTGACAGACATCGCAATCATTAATAACATGGGTTACTTTTGTTTTTAATATTGGGAAATATATGGATCTTCTTAAGTTCGCTACTGTTTCGTCTATTCCTCTGTGATTGTTTGCCAAATAATATTTTTGTATTTATGTTTCCTGTTCGTTTGTATCAGTTATATCTTGTAATAAGGTTGTGCATCTTATGACCTTGTACAGTGCGGTAGGTAGAAAATATTCTTTTAAGGTGTCTTTAATAATTTCGAAGATTTCGTCCGGTGCAAAAATACAACAAGTTTTGTTAGGTTTTACAATTTGTTTTAGAATATTAGCCATGCTTTGCTTATCATAATAAGTCTCAGCTATGGTTCTTCTTATTTTGTTCTTAAAGGGCATAGAGGTCAATTTTTCTGGTTTAGATGTAGTTTTTTTTTTAATTATTTGTAAATTAAATTCGTTTAGTGGTTTATTGGAAATCGGAATTACGTTAGGGGTAACGCTGTTTGTGGGGGCAAGTACAGAATTAGTGTCAATTTCACCAGTTGAGTTTAAGTTTAAGAGCGTCGGCCACCATGTTTTGAGACCCCTTTTTGTAGACCACTTAATCATATAATCATATTCCCATAATTGAAGTTTCCATCTGACTAGTTTTGAATTTGGTTCTTTAAAATTCATGAGCCAAGTAAGTGGCCTGTGGTCTGTGACTATTTTGAATTTTTGCCCGTACAGATAGGGGCAAAAGTGTTTTGTGGCCCAAATTATGGCCAACATTTCCTTTTCTACGGTCGAATAATTTGTTTCTGTATCTAATAGCGTTCTGCTAGCATAGGATACGGGCTTGTCTTGGTTGAGAGTACCTTGGGACAAGACTGCCCCGATAGCGAAATTGCTAGCGTCTGTGGTAAGTATAAAAGGCTTGTTGAAATCTGGGTACTTGAGAATCGGGTCGTTGCAAAGTAACGTTTTGCACGTTTCGAAAGCCCTAATAAATTCTTCATTTATTTTTACAGTAGCTTTGCCCTTTAATTGTTGTGTCAATGGTTTCGTGATTGCTGCGAAATCCTTTATGAACTTTCTATAATAGCCAAGCAATCCTAAAAAGGATTTATTTTGTCTTTGTGTTTTAAGCATGGGAAAAGCTTTAATAGCAATCAGTTTTTTGGGGTTGGGCTTTATACCCGAATTGGTGACTACATGACTCAGGTACTCAATTTCTTTTTTGAAAAACTCGGATTTTTCCGGTTGGAGCTTCAAATTCGCTCTACTTAGTCTGTCAAATACTAGCTTCAGATCATTAACATGTTCTTGGAGTGATGCTGAAAAAATTATTATATCGTCAAGATATATAAGACAGCATTTACCGTTCAGGTCTGCTAGGATGTTATCCATCACTGTTTTGAAAGTTGCGTTAGTGAGGCCGAATGGCATTCTCACAAACTCGAAATGGCCTTCAATTGCGGAAAAAGCTGTTTTGCTGATATCTTTGGGGTCCATTTCTATTTAGTGATATCCGCTTGCCAAATCTAGAGCTGTGAAATTTTTAGCTCTACCAATTCTGTCTAGGACATCGTTGATATTTGGCATAGGGTATTTGTCTTTAACGGTTTTCTCGTTTAACTTTCTATAGTCTATTACCAATCTTCATTTTTTGTTACCTGAAGCGTCAGGTTTTTTTTGACACCAGAAAAATGGGTGCGCCCCATGGAGGTGGCTGTGCCTGATAATGTCTTGTTCTAACATGTTGGTGATCTGTCTTTGAACTTCCTGTCTTTCTACTGGACTATACCGGAATGGCTTTGAATGTATTGGAATTTCGTCTGTAGTCTGTATTTTGTGCTTAACAAGGTTGGTAAAAGTCAAGTTGTCCCCCTCTTGGTGGAACAATTTTGGAAACCTTTTACAGAGATTCTTTAATGCAGTAAATTCTTCTGCGTTTAAATTGTCTGTCTTTAGTTTTGTAATTATATTCGTTCTGTCTATGGGGGTGTTGTTGCTAAACTCGGATATAGCATTTATTTCGATAAAATCGTTTCCGGCATATCTCTAGACCTGTAGTTTTGCGTCAAGACACAATTTCTGTTTGTCTTGAGAAACGTTGACTACTCCCATAAAACTGGAGTTGTCTATAGCTTGGTATAGACCTCCTGATATGAGTAGATTGTCGGAGATTTTTGTAGTTTCATACCAGAATTCACCGTTATCGATGGTGACTGGTAGCTTAACTATGTTTTTAGAAACTTCGTCTAAGACGTGGAGTTCTGAGGTTGTGTTATTTTCCGAGTGTAATTTAATATTGAAATATTGAGTTTTTAGGATTGCTTTCGGAATGTTAACTGTTGCTCCTAACTTTTGCAAAATGTCCATTGCGATTAACCCATCAAAGAATGGGTGAAATTTGAATAGTATTAGTTGATAACGCGTGTTATTAGAAAATTCTGTAAATACGGGTATTATTGCTTTTTGAAAAACTTGGTGCACGTTAAGTGCGGTTTTAATTGAAATTGGGTCGGACAAGTTAATTCTGTCTGTGTGGGATATCAATTCTGGGTTGATGAATGACATGGTCGCCCCTGTGTCTATTAGGAATTTTAGCGGATTAGATTTGAGGTGTATTAAAATGTATGGTAGGGGGACCCGGGTTGTTTCTTTATTAAGTATCCTGTCTGTTTCTCGAGGCACTTTGTTGAAAATTTGAGTCCTCGTCTATATTGTGCAGTTGGCGATTTTGAGTGTATTTCTCAGAATCTTGTTCTATATTATGAATAGAACCCCTGCTTTTATTGGAGTTCAGATTTTCGAATTTCCTAGGTTCGTATGAACGGTCATTTTGATTGTCTTTTGGCATTATTGCCTTCATATTATTTTTTCTACGTGGGGAATAATCTCTGTCATTTGAGGAATATTGTTTATGGTCCCTCTTTCTTTCGTTATATCTTGGGTCATAGTTATTCCTACGATTGCCCTGATACCCACGAATGTCCGTTTGTCTTTTATATTCTGTCACTCTAGTTTCTTGTTTTCTTTTGTTCTCCTGGAAATAAATGTCTCTTTCTTTCATGGCCCACTGAAAGGCTTCTTGGAGGTTGGTAGGTCTCATAGACCTTACCGCTAGACCAAGTGGGCCTTTAATGCTGGTAGTGAAAATATTAAGACAGGTTTCTCCGAAGAACTTCTTCTTTGATCTTATTAGTATCGGTTCGAGGTCTAGGGTATCTAAAAGTTTGAAAAGAGCTGTCTTAATTTCACAGATTTTCTTGAACAAAATCTGGATTGGGAGTTGAGCGTGAGCGAGACCGTATAATTCGGCCATTAGGGCTTCCTCGTCTCGCTTGTCGGCACAGAACAAAATTAGTGCGTCTTTAATTTCATCCCAATTAAGACCAGCTCCTGCTGTATGAATCGCATCCTCGGCTTTGCCCTCCAGTTTCTGTCTAATCGCCCTCAAGAGGGTGCGTCCGTATGGTGTTTTGTCTGTGTCCCTAATTGAAATTAGAATTTCTTCCACGTTATTAATGAAGTCGTGTAGTTTATTTGGATTGCCATCATAAGGTGGCAGGAAACGAATTGGGTCTGGAATTCTTAGAGACGAAAAGATCTCTGCCTGGCTAGGCACTAACGTGGCTTGGTTAGAACCTGAAGAGCTCTGAGTCGAAGTCATTGAAGATAGTGAAGGTACACTTCCTGCTACCTGGAGTTGAGTTTCGTTTGGGTCTTCCCTTATATCAGGTAAGCTGGTACTAGCTCTAAGCTTGCTCCTAGTGTTTGGAAAATTTTTTTTTACTCTGCCAATAGTAGACATTTAGGGAAAGGCTACTACCTGCCACTGCCTAATCAAGATGCAAAGGGTCTTGCAGCAAACAGCAAAATGTGTGTGTTGAATTTTTTTTAACGAAGTTTAACGATGTTATTGGTAAAAGGGACCTTAAAATGTATAAGTCGTTTTTAGAAAGATCTTAAAAATATGTGTTTTGCTTAACGATTTAAAAAATATATGTGTTGTTGTTGTATTTGCTGAGTGTAGACTTCTATTCCTTGATCTAGTGTGTTTTTAAAATCTGTAATTATTTTGGCAATATTATTGCTTCTTTTTTTTATTGTAAATAGTTAGCTTCGGTTGTGAGGTAAGAATGAGAATTGTACAAAAATAGGGAATCTATATTTGTTCCCTTATATAATTTTTATTTAGTTATATATTTTCTTTTTTTTTTATATGTATTATATTTTTTTTTTTATTTGTGAATTTTCATCACATTGCGCTTCAGTGACCTATTCGAATCAGTTCGGTTGCGTCCGGCATGTCAAAGTATAATTTGACTACCCTCAGTGACCTGTTCAACCATGAAATGATTCGCGTCCAGCGCTAGATGTAAATCACGTTTGCTTGTTTTTTTTTTTTTTTAACTTAATTTGCCATGTTGGCTTTGTGCTCATTGCACTATTTTGTATTGTATTTGTATTTGTTATTATTTGTTTAATAAGTTTTTTTTGATATAGATTTCTTTTTGTTCTTTTTTTTTGAACTTAATTTGCCATGTTGGCTTTGTGCTCATTGAACTATTTTATATTGTAAACAATGCTTGGCTCGCACAGCGGATTGGTTCGCGTCCAGCATGTCGATGGAACCGTTGCCGTAGGTTGTGTGCCAACCGTTGGCGTCGCTACTTTTCGTATGCTACACTGAACATGTTGTTGCGACCAGAAGGTTGCAGCGAACCTGTTGCTCGGTAGTAGCAAACTTTTAGCGAAGCGTGGACGTATGGCCTGATGCTAGATGGGCATGAACTGTACTTGTATATATATTTTTGTATTCTTATTTTTATTTTATTTATTTTTACTTATTTATTTTTTTTATTCTTTTATCCATTCTTTTTCATTAAAATTTATTTATTTATTTATTTATTTTTTTCTCATTCTTACACAACTTTCACATCACTATTTCACTTAATAATTACTTACAATACTAGGATAATGATATGGTGCATCCTGAAGTCCTTGTTGTAGGTTATTAATTCGACTGCGCCAGATACCAGTGTCTCAGTACACCGGGTGTGGAAGAGGTTGCCTAGAAATATATTAAGAAGATCTCCGCCGAATAAAAATCAATCTCAGTTTTGTGTCGTCCAAAATGGAACTAACTGTGCTTTTATTTTCCAAACTTAAGCTAAGCTAAATGTTTACAAAAGAATTCTAGAGTTCGTTGGCAACATGTATATGTCGAAGTGCTGGTGCGGCGGTTCTTGTTTCTTAACCGAGAATTGTCGCAATCACATCCTGTCAAAGTGCTGTGTCTGCATTTTGCAGCATAGTTGCAGTTTCGAATCAGCTCATTTGGGCAATGACTATTTTGGAGGCTTGGCGGGTGGTACCGAATCGTGGATACTCTGTACTGCGATATAGAACCCAGGTCATGATCCGTACCAGGCGATTGAAGGCATCTGGAACACGCTGGCTGCCTCACGGTCGCCATGTAGTTGTTTTAATTCCAAAATACGGTTGGTTTTCGTCTTATCTTTCCCTTTGACCAGCAAACGGTAAATTGTTTTCGTCTTTTGTAACAAGTACCGTATGGACGTCCAAACGGTTTATATCGGCGGTGGGTGCTGCCGATCCATCTTAGCACCGTCTTTGAGTCCGTCCATAACATCCGTGATGGCCACACTGTACTCCTCCTTGACAGTGTTCATCAGCCTGATTCCGAGGCAGGCAGCAAAATAATGGCGAGGACATCAGAACTGTCCCACGACATCGATCTCTTTGCGCCAAGTCGCCATCGCTTTGCTCAGCCTCGCCCCATCCGACGCTCTTGACGCGTCCAGGTCCTAAAGCCGCCTCCCCAGTGGGCGACCTGGAAAACTGGCATAACTCGAATTCAACCTCCGCATGTATCTCCTTCACTCGGTTAGATACGCTGATAACTGTCCACATAGTCATCGACATAATGGTAGTCGGTGATAGCCTTGACAGCTCTCGGATCCGAATCCAGAAACTTCAAGGCATTCACGGTCTTCACGTAGTGTGCAGCGCTCGGCGAGCATGCTGCTCCAAACGTCATTACGTTCATCTCATAGACATCCGGATCTCTCTCGTCGTCGCCATCTCTCCAAAGGAATCGTTGGGAACATCTGTCCTCGGGTCGGATCAGCATTTGGTGACCAGCCTCTTGTACGCCATCTCGTAATCCCATCTTGTAGCGACGCCCTACTCTCACCGTGGTGTCTTGAAGCATTCTTTGTGCACGCACATCGTCGCTGGCTGCGACCTGTGGCGCGGGCTTCACTCCAAACTTCACTACTTCTCCATGTCGAAGTAGTCCTCAATGTCTGCATCGCCAGACCAGGCTCTATATGGCATACACGTTTCTCAATACGTGGCAAGTAAGCTTTCTAACTCTGCTTATCTTTAAACTCACCACGTTGGTAGGCTTTCTGGTTGTTCTACCTCCAAACCATTGGATACTTAGCTGACGACGCTCTTCTTGCACTCGGAGGATCCATCATCTAAGAGCGCATACGTATCCACTTTCCGCCCAGCTCCGTACAGCGTCACCATTGGAAACCACCTCACTGCTGCGGCCTTCGGTCCTCGTCCGCGCCATGTAGCAGACGGTGATGCATCTTTCGGCATCCATTGGTCTAACACTCACCCTGCATGTGAATAAGAGTAGGTGGCTCTTCACAATCCTCCACCTTCCCGTTGGCAAAGATTAAACGAATTCTCTGAAACTCGTGATTCCATGTTATCCTCCACAGATGGGACAACCTCCATGCCGATCATCCTGTTGGTCCCATTCGTTTTTTTTTTTTTCGAACGGGTTCCACGGCTACACCTTCCGCCCAACCGACCGAGGGGCGCTGCCGTGTATCGTACGGCTCGATTCGCGAGAAGATATAGACGCGATATAAAAAAAGAACAGGAACGAGGAAATGAATATAATGTAAAATGTAATGTAATGTATAATGTAATAATAAATTAAATATTACTGTTAGTAGGATCTAATTATGTAATAAAAAAGTTAAAATCGATTGCTTTAAGAGCGGCAGAGAGTTAAGATTACTGATGATAGGATAAAGTCTATTATAGTCAGAACATACAACTTTGTAAGGGTCATGCCACTCATAGTTAGATCTACAATGATTTAAGATAAGGGGTATATAGTTTCTAGTGAATCTACTTGGAACCGAGAAGTTAAGCCGACTAATCAAGTCGGGACTCTCAACATCCCCACGAATAAGCTTACAAATAAAGACTGTTCCAAGCATAGTTCTACGGTTAGCTAGGGACGAAATTAATTAAAAGTAGTCTACTAGAATAAGGAGGTAATATACGGTTTAGATCCCAATTTAGGCGCCCGCAAGGCTAAAAATAAGAATTTTCTTTGGGCCGATTCAATGCTGTCCGAGTGGACTGCGTATTGTGGACTCCAAACAGGTGATCCGTACTCGAGAATCGGACGAACTAACGAAATAAATAAGGGTTTAGTCAAGTAAGGATCATCAAATTCCTTAGACCACCTTTTTAAAAAACCAAGCACACCCCTGGCCTTGTTGACAATAGACGAAATATGGTCAGAAAATTTTAGTTTTGGGTCCAGAAGAACACCAAGATCATCAACTCGTAATATTCTGTCCATGCGTTTTGGGTTGGCACGACAAAAGGTCATAACTTTACACTTGGAGCTATTTAAGTCTAACACGTTATCACGGCACCATGTTTGAAATCGATCTAGATCGGATTGTAAGTCTAAACGGCACGAGGAGGCATAATTTAACATCGTCTCGATGCGAATATTTTATTATTAAGGGGAGGTCATTAATGAATAAGGTAAAAGGAAGCGGACCAAGATGGCTCCCTTGTGGGACACCGGATGTGACTCGGAGAATACAAGACAAAGAATTTTTAAAGAGGACTTGTTGTGTCCTGCCATTCAGATAGCTTGAAATCCAATTTAGAAGATCAACAGGGAAACCTAAAAGATCAAGTTTTCTTATTAGAAGATATTGATTAACAGAGTCAAATGCTTTGCTGAAATCAGTGTGGATGACATCTGTTTCAAGATTATTTTTGAAACCCTGTATTACGAAAGAAGTTAGCTCCAAGAGGTTAGTGATTGTTGATCTGCGTTTCATAAAACCGTGTTGACACGGTGATATGATTGATCTACAAAGTTGCTGCAAATGAGGAGTGATAACATTTTCAAAAAGTTTTGGTATAGCCGACAATTTAGAGATTCCTCTGTAATTACTTGTATCCAGTTTGCTACCTTTTTTATGAAGAGGAATCACAAAGCACTCCTTCCATATATGAGGGAATTGTGAAGATTCCAGAGATAAGGTAAACAGTTTCAGTAGAGGCTTGCACAAGGCTTCCGCACAGAATCTGAGCACACAGCCAGGGATTCCATCGGGATCTGGCGAATAGACCGGTTTAACTCGCTGAAGATCGTTAAGCAGTGAGCTTTCGTTTATAGTGTGGCAAAATATTAGATTCGACTTAGATACCGCATAACAGTATGGTTGTTCGGAATGAGGTAAAGTTGAATGTGTTGTTTGAAAAAACTTGGCAAATAGATCGGCTATTGCCTGATCCGATGTTACCGTAGTGTTTTCAAAAAACGGCGAGGAAGGGTAAGAACTTGTTTTTTGCTTAGTGCTAACGAAATTATAAAAATGTTTCGGATCCTGTGCAAACTGGAACTTACAACGGTTTAAATAATTTTTGTAGCACTGAGCGTTAAGCACCGTAAAGTTTAACCGAGCGCTTAAATATTTACAAAGGATGGACTGAGAACTGGTATTTTTAAATTTTATATAGATTCTGGACTTTACATTTCTTAGGTGTGTCAACTCTTTATTAAACCAAGGGGTTTTAGAGATTGACGGATAGTACATCGGAACACAAGAGTCAAAAAGTTATTTAGTTGCGGTATAAAACATATTTATCGCATCCACCATTATGTTGCAGGAGTAAAGAGCGGACCAATGAAAGCCAGCTATAAAATTGTTTAGCCTCCTAAAATTTGCCTTGCGAAAACAGGGAATTCGCTTTGTTGACTTCTCTGAATTTACTTTTTATACAGTACCTATGTCGAAAGTAGGATGATATGGATCTTCAGGTTGAGTAAGAGGTGCTACCCTGGACAGAAACACACTTTCAGGACTTGTTACAAAACATTGATCCAACAGTCGACCAAGAGAGTTTGGAATATAATTAACTTGCGACAACGATAAGTCGAGCAAGCCATCAATAAAATCATGTTGTGCTAAAGGGTATATTAAAATCACCTAGAACTACCAATTGGTCCCTGTCAGACAGTTTATTCAGGATGGACTGGACAGCGGACAGATGATTCTGATATTCTGGGAATTCAGAAGATGGCGGAATATACGAGCACGTAATGTACACTGATCTGTCGGAAAAAGAAAGCTTGAAACATAAGAATTCCGAGTTACGGGATTCTTCCAAAAGCAACTCCTCCGACGCGAGGGTAGATCTAACCGCAATTAAGACTCCACCTCCCCGTCTGGAGGGACGGTCAAACCTATATATAGTGTACATACCTGGGAAGACTTCGGAGTTAAGTATCTCCGGCTTTAACCAAGTCTCTGTGAGCACTATTATATGGGATGCAAATTAAAGACTATCACAATACAATTTGCTTAATTTACTACGCAAGCGTCTAACATTTTGATAGGATATAGTAAGATTCGTTGTTAGTTTTTTGAAGAGGAAGAAGATGAAGAGGCGGATGGTGCAGTGGTCTGGCCACGTGAGGGAAGTTTAATTCCCACGGGCATCTTTTTCCTATTTTTGATCTTAGCTTCGAACTCTTTTACCACCATACTATCCGGCCAAAAATCACCCGAACATATGGTCGAAAAAAGCTCGTTTGTGACAGTTATCTTGAAAGGTGATATGTCCCTAGCGTAAGAGAAGTTAAATTTTTCCACTTTTATATTATCGGCTTATCCTGCAGATTGTATTTCTGAAGTGCCAACTTGTGCCGGTAGTCCGGACTCAATGTTCCCTTGTGGTGGTAAACTAATCGGGGCAGGTGGAATCACTGGTTGAGAAACCAGTACAGACAATTCGTAATTTTTAGGGTGGAGTCCCTCCACAGCGGATTGATCGGATTGCTCCGCATCTTTTTTAGCTGCCGATCTTAGCAACATATGCGGATTTGCTGCGATTGACAGCTGATCAGTTATGGAGTCCTGTTGATCATTTGCCCGTGGTTGCGGGGCCTTAGGCAGCCTACCACCAGTGGCTTTTTTGCGCTTAAACTGTGAATTAAGCGCGGAAAGAAGATCATCGGCTCGACGAAAACTATCTCTAGCTACGCCAAAACTGTTGATCAGTTCTTTCAAGCCACCTTTAGTTTGGCGCATAAACGATTAAATCTCGTTCGCAACCGCAAGGCAAGCATCACAACAGTAGTTTAGATTTTTACCCTTTGCTAGGTTATCACTTGTGCGGCCATTAAAAGCAGCGCACTTAGTATGCACCATTCTATCATATCACTTGTTGGCTACAAGTCGTTTTTGGCTGCTCAGGTTTTATAAACTGTCAACAATTTTATAAAAGCAGACAACATTTACGGTTTCCATCTTTATCTGAAATCAGACCACTGTGCACGGAAACACAAAATCAAAACTTTCAAGCTGAGAAATTTAGATTTCGTGTGGGAGAGCGAAAGAGAGAGAGAGCGAGAGCGAAAAGTGCAGTTTATGTGCATGCAAAAAACAACACCAAATAGCACTGCGAACAACGCACAAAAGGGAGAGTAAACAGAACAAAAAGATGAAAAATGCAAAATGCTTTGTATATTATTTGTTTAAACTACTGCACAAATCACAAAAGAATCACTCGCGAAGCGAACGGATCTTTAATCTTTAAAATATATGATAATTAAAAAAGATTATTAAAAACCACGGCTGGCTTGGCAAACACAAAATAAGAATCGGGGCGCAAAAAAAATACGACCGTTCGCTTTGAAAGCCAAATGAATTGGGGATGCTCGCTTCCAGAACTCGACGCCTCGGATGCTTTCCCTCGACGTCCAAAACCACGATTGCGTACTCCTGTACCCACGCGCTCCAGGTGCTGCTCCGACTTCGCTGACTGCAAGTAGGCAGTAGCGAAAGAAATGATCTTCGCCAAGTTGTGCTCCGAAATTGGCTGCACCTCTCGCACGCTGATCAGGTAGCTGCGTATAAGCTGCTCAAGTCGGCCAAACCTAAATCGCAGCTGCTCCATCACGGCGCTGACATTACCTGGATGAATTAGTAGCGCCATCACTTCATCCTTCAGTAATCCTTGGTTGTTCTCCAGATCCGTGCAATTGTACGCTCGGGTCGCACAGCTGAAGATCGTCCACTCCTCGGCGTGCCCTCCAAATACAGGCAAGTCCGGAAACTTCCTTGGCCCATATGCTCCCTGGGTTCCATTCGGCGTCATCGCGGCGCAGGATCCAACAAGTGGCGATTCTGTTGCCACTTTGTAGACGCTCACGCCCGGTAGTACGAATCCATGCGCTGGCTGCGCGGTGCTTGTTGCACACAGTGGCTCCACAAATTGGTTGCTAGTTGTTAGCAATGGCGGTCCACTCCTCGATGGCTGCACCACTCGCACCGTCACCGTTACTGCGATTGGCGCGCAATTGACGGTGCTCACACTTTGCAGGGCTTTAACCTTTTCCAGCTCCTTATCCAAAGCTGCAATTCTCTTCATGCTGCTGATCCGCTCTCGTTTTTATAGGGGTGGCCCGTGCGCCTAAAAGAAAAAGAACCGACTCCAAACATACATAAATACCTTTATACACAAGAGCAAATATGCAAAATCAACCAAAAACGGTGTGCGGAAGCAAAATAAACTGCATTAACAATTGTGCATTACACACGCAAATCTAAAAGCATATTAGTAAATATATATTAAAACGACCATCAATCGCTGATGGACGCTACATAGTGCATCGCGCATTAAAATATGTAAACGCCTAATATATGTGCCACAATAAAAAATAAATAATTTCGCATATTACACAAAAAAAAAAAAAATTATGCAAACACATTTTTAGCAAAAATCAATCGCTGATTGCCGCTACATAATGTATCGCTCATTAAAATATGTAAACGCCTAATATATGTGCCACAATAAAAAATAAATATTTTCGCATATTACACAAAAAAACAAAAAAAATTTGCAAACATATTTTTAGCAACAATCAATCGAGCAAGTCTACATCGCCGTGAAGACAGACGTCTTAAATTAACGCTGCGCGAAATACTCGAAACCATAGAAGTTGTGTCGGCCGGTGTGTGCGGCAAACTGGCAAAACCACACGGTGGAGTCGCGCCATAGTTTTGCGCTGCAATCACGCGAGTTAATTGTGCGCCTGTTTCGGGTAAATAGGTAATTTATTATCTTGCGATTGTTGCAGCGGATAAAACAGCTGAAGCGCTGCCAACTTGGCGCAGCGGGCGATCTGGAGAGGGAAGTTGCCAGATCAGCCGTGTGATCAGTGTTGTGTTGCGACAGTAGAGCGCGAAATTAAAAATTAAACTTAAAATTAAACCGTTGAAATTTTATTTAATTTTAATATTGATTCTGGTTACTGGGAGCGCACAAGTCTTTAAGAAAGGCGAAAAGGCACAAAGGTCGCGGACAGACCTATATAATCCTCTCACCGTGCTGGTGCCTAAGCAGAGGCTCTGGTGTCCGAGTCGAGGCGGTACAAACCTCCATCCGTAAAAGCCAGGGGGAAATCCGTGGCCTACGTGGGAACCCCTTTCTAAGGCTGGTGCTTCGCCTAGGTAACCTTAGGCCATCCTTCAGTTGATAGACAGCGCAGTGGGGGGCAGCCTCCCTGATCGGAACGACCCGTTCAGGAGGAGCTCCCGACTTTCGAGATCCCCCACCAGAGGAGTCTTTAACCCGACCCATGGTGACGGAATCTAGCTCCCGTCGGTGGCAAGGGGTGAGCACGCCCCCAGCCGCCGTTGACTAGCGACTGCAGCGATGCTGTAGAGGTGGAGAACTTGGCTCCTACAGCATCTACGACCGCGACAAGTCAGAAGACGATGGACCACATCGCCGTGCCATCGCAAAAGAAGTCCCCAGCAGGTTCCCCTCATCGGTCTTCGGACCTGACCGCGGCTCTCCAGAATGAGGACCTGAGGGGCATACTTACCAGGATGAATGGCAAGATCAGCACCTGCTATCCGCATTCGAGACCCAACGGCACGTGACACGAGAGACAAAGGGCATAGCTTCCGAACTCTCAGCCCTTAACAACAGGGCGATAGAGCTGTACAAAGGTACTACTAGCGAGCACCGCTTGAAGAGCAGTGCTACCCAGACGGAGGTACAAAAGCCTACCAAAAAGGCTCCTCAAAATGCGCAGGTACCCAAGGTGCAAGTGCCAAAAGTCCAGGCGCCCAAGCCGAGCAACCCTACGTTGGGTGGCAACGGTGAAGAAAAGGCAACATCCATACCTAACGAGTCCAAACCAGGCAGCTACGCATCTGTCGCCAAGAATGCTAGCACGGGTGCAGAGTGGCCCAAGGTGAAGCCTACGCGCCTGCGTAAAAAACCGGAGGCACTCATCGTAAAAAAGACAGGAGAAGCTTCGTACGCAGAGATGCTTCGGAAGCTAAGATCGGACCCGAGCCTTAGCGAACTGGGCAGCCACGGGCGAAAAATCCGGAGAACGCAGAAAGGTGAGCTGTTGCTTGAGGTAGAGGGGAAAGCTTCGGAAAGCGTTCCCAAGTTTAAGAGCGACCTGGAAGCGGCGCTCAATGACTTGGCCTCTGTGCGCACAGAAGCGCAAAGAATAGCTCTATCTTGCAGCGGATTGGACGAGGCTACGACAGCAGAGGAGCTCCACAGCTGCTTGGTCGCCCAATTCCAGGGCCTGCAGATAAATCCTGAAAATATCAGGGGCCTTCGCAGAATGCGGGATGGCACGCAAATAGCCTCAGTGCTGCTGAACGCGAACGTTGCGATACCAGTCCTTAAACAGGGCACCATAACCGTTGGATGGTCAAGATGTCGTATCACCCAGGACGTCCGACCCACGAGATGCTACAGGTGTCTCGGCTATGGGCATCGATCAGCAACCTGAAAGAACACTGACAGGGCAGACTGCTGTCTTAGATGCGGTGAGCGTGGGCACAAGGCAAAGGGGTGCGTTGCAGCACCAAAATGCCTGATCTGCAGCAGCGAGGTGGACAGAAACCACTCGACGGGTAGCTTTGCGTGCCCGACCTACAGAGCGACCCTAAAAGAAGCCAAGAGCCACCTTAATGCACACTCATATTAGCGTAGTACAGCTCAATGTTAATCATTGCGCAGCAGCTCAGAGCCTCCTGGCCCAGACTGCGGTTGAGCGCAATGTAGACATCATGCTCCTAAGCGAACCCTACGTCTCTGGTAGTGGACAATCGTCCATGATCCTTGACGAGACAGGTAAAGCAGCTATCAAATGCTGCAGCTCTCTCCACGTCGAGGAACTGGCTGCTTTACCTATGCGGGGTATCGCTTATGCGAAGTTAAAACACGTGCACATGTACAGCTGCTACGGTCCGCCGAGCGACACCCCCGATCAGTTCGAGGAGTTTCTGGAGGCGCTCGTGGACCATGCGAGAGGGCGAAGCCCGAAGGTCATTGCCGGCGACTTTAATGCCTGGGCAGTGGAATGGGGCAGCAGGACATCCAACACCAGAGGCCGAGCTGTGATTGACGCTATGGGAATGCTGGACCTTATACTGCTGAACGACGGACGGAAGCCGACGTTTAACAACGATAGGGGTACGTCCTTTATTGACGTTACCTTTGTCAGCAGAGGGCTAGTAGACAACAATAACTGGATGGTCCATGACGTCATGACGCTGAGCGACCACGCCCTGATCTCCTTCAGTCTCTCCCCGGAGGGCATGCCCAGGAGACGGCAGAGTAGAGCAGTCGGGAAAGCATGGGACACCAGGAAGATCGATGAGGCCATGCTGGCCTATCAGATCAATTCCCTGGAAATCCCAAATGGGGACGCAGAGAGTATGGCGGCAGGCCTCATGAATATGCTGGGAAGAATCTGCGACGCAATCATACCAAGGAAAAATAAGGCACAGCGCAAACCACCCGTTTACTGGTGGAGCGCCTCCCTAAGCCAACTACGGTCTGATTGCCTCAGGGCTAGGAGAATGGCGCAACGAGCCAGAGGCAGTACCCACCACCTGGGGCCTCGCCTACAAGCTTGTTACTGAAAAGCTAAGGAGGAGAGCGGCAACCCCATCCGACCCGGGGGTCCTGGCAAACATAGTAGGGGAGCTATTTCCAAAGCAGACCACACTATGGAGGCCAACAGATGCAGCCCCTGCCCCAGATTTCCCGTGCGTCACAGAACTTGAAGTCGCCGAGGCAGCCAAGCGCATCAAACCCAACAAAGCCCCTGGACTAGATGGTATTCCTGGAGCTGTTATAAAAGCAGTGGCGCTGGGTAGACCTGAAATCTTCAGGGCCACCTTCCAGCAATGCCTTCTGGACGGAATCTTCCCAACAAGGTGGAAAAGCCAGAAGCTAGTCCTGTTGCCAAAAGGCAAGGGACCAGCACATGCTGCAAACAGCTACCGCCCTCTATGCCTACTGGATATAGTAGGAAAACTGTTCGAACGTATCCTGTATACCAGAATAGAGGCAATCACCGAGAGCATGAACGGCCTGGGAAGCCATCAATATGGCTTCCGGAACGGAAAGAGCACTCTGGACGCTCTTTCGGCCGTTTGTAACATCGCCAAGACCGCTATTTCTGGTGATAGATGGTTAGGGGGCAGGAAGGAATACTGCGCAATTGTGACTCTGGACGTAAGGAACGCTTTCAACACCGCCAGATGGCCCGTAATCCTCGCAGCCATGAACCGTATGGGGATCCCGGAGTACATAAGGATAGTCGTTGGCAGCTACTTTAGGGACCGGGTCCTATGGTACGATACGGAAGATGGCCGAGTTTCGGAAGGTGTTCCCCAAGGATCGGTACTTGGACCAATCCTATGGAACATTATGTACGATGGGATCTTGGGCATCAACAGGCCCGTAGAAGTAGAGCTGCACTGTTTTGCACAGCTGTCTCGAAAACAATCGCAGGGTTGGAAGACAAATGCAACTCTACTACTACTCTAGCAATAGCGGCTCACAAGACCGAAGCAGTCCTACTAAGCAACAGGAAAAAGGTGGAGAACATGCTGGTCTCCGTCAAGGGTACACAGGTGACCTCTCAAGAGTCCCTAAAGTACCTGCGGGTAATGACAGATCGCAGACTATCGTTCAAGGACCACGCGAGCTACGCCACGCGAGGCGAGGCTTATGCCCAACGTCGGAGGCCCAAGACACCCGGCCAGGAAACTGCTGGTGTCAGTAGCAAAGGCTTCGCTGCTATACGCTGCACCAGTCTGGAGCAATGCTACTTGCAGGGTCTCATACCTGAAAGGAGCTCGTTCGGTGCTACGGTCAATGTCCCTGAGGCTCATTAGAGGTTTCAGGACCATATCCGAAGACGCGGCGCTAGCGCTGGCAGGCCTGCCGCCGATTGATCTGGAGATCAAGGCTCTCAGCCTACTGCGGAGTGGCGCTTCCAGGCAAGAGGCACACGAGTGGCTATTAGGTGAATGGCAGAGCAGATGGCAAACGTCGCTACGGGGGAGGTGGACTGATCAGCTCATCCCAGAGATGACGGTTTGGGCAGAGTGCCAAAACAAATGCTAGGACTACCACCTAACCCAGTTCCTCACGGACCATGGCTGCTTCCGGGCCTATCTACTCCGGTTCCGTCACGTAGAGTCAGCCCAATGCTTGTGCTGCGTCGAAGGTGAAGAAACAGCAGAACATGTGCTAATGCACTGCTCCAGGTTCACGGCAGAGAGAAAGCAGCTAAAGACGCTGTCAGGTACCCCGTTCAGCCCTAGTGGCTTGTTCGCGGCTATGTTGGCGAACAGAGGGGCTCGGGAGCTGGGACACAGCATTATCATTAATATGATGAAGCGCGTCCGATCAGATGAGATGGCCAACATAGTGGATGTCTAATCCCAAACTGGCGTCCTGGGTGACGGAAGAAGAATTCTACCTCAGCGTTCTCGGCTCGTCGTAAAAGGCGACTAAAGGGTGGCAGGAGGAGCCCCCATGGACTACACTGAACGGAGGGAGTGCGACCTGGCCTCACATCCTGCTCACCGAAGTCATACCTTGATTGGCAGTCCCGATGAGCGAGAAAGGACTGTAGAGCACGCGGAGGTTTTTGTTTTAGTACGTAGGCATAATTCCAATAGGGCTTATGAATCGTGCATGCCACCTACGGACGGTAGGTGGTATCTTTAGAAGATTTTAATTTTCCTACCGTAAGTCAAATAATAAAAAAAAAAAAATCATTCGCTGATTGCCGCTACATAATGCAACGCGCATTAAAATATGTAAACGCCTAATATATGTGCCACAATAAAAAATAAATAATTTCGCATATTACACAAAGAAAAATTATACAAACATATTTAGACGGCAATCAATCCTTGATAGCCGCTCATGCATCGCGCGTAAGTATGTGAATATAAGGGGGCAAGAAAGGGGAAACTGGCACAGACAGCAGTTCGTAGGGAGCCCCTTGACCACTTGAGTTTGTTTATGTGGGCGCACATACTTGCATGCACGCCGCAGCGTCCGGCCGCAACATTGTGGACGGTGTCGCATAACAACATAAGCTGTACTCAGTAAAATCGACACGACGACCGCCGCGAAGTCGGATGCTTTTGCGCATCGGGTCATAAAAGAAAAATATACAAGTAATCAAAAGAATGGGACAGCATCAGGGATAACCTGAAACGCATGTACGCATGCAAGAAATCGGAGCCTATTTTAATCTCCGAAATACAGTATCAACTAGACGGTCTTCCCTTTGGGAAATTGTTCCATAAAATTACCAGATTGAGAAGCGAGCTGCTGACACTGGCCACCGATTCCGAACAAGGGGGCTGTGCAGCATCGAGGAGAGCTCTTTACGACGGCATTTGCCTAAATGCCTTCCTAGTAGGCATCCGCGACCCGCTCAGGACGGTCATCCGGGCTAGGAACCCGTCGACCATAGAACAAGCCCACGAATGGTGCCAGGCAGAGCAAAGCTTCATGTACCAAAGACAGAGTAGGCCCAGAAATAATTACAACAACAATTTCGACCGCAACAGGGCACCCCCAAACAGACCACAGGACACTTCGAACGATATCGCAACTATTCTCAAAACAACTACAGACCGGATAACCGGAGGGATAACCCCTTCCGGCAGGGGGAATTCCACAACTACGACAATAGGGGCCGGAATAACAATTTCAGGGCAGGATCCCCGGCCCCGAGACAAGACAACCCGGACCGACGCAACGGACCCCCTCCAAGGGCTCCAACCAATTTTAACAATATCGACGACAATGTAAATTTTCAACCAGGAGCCTCGACCGACAAGTCGGCTACCTAAGTAACATGACGCATGGCTCGACTCTACCCTACATAACGCTGAACCTATTTGACCCCCCTCATGCCCTAAAATTCCTTATCGACACCGGTTCCTCATACTCCTTCATCGACCCAGCCATCATTCCGCAAGAATCAACCAGCACACTCGACCGGGAAATCAAAATAACCACTGTCATGGACAGTTATACACTGAAAATGGCAACAACCTTGCCCATGCCAAAGGAATTTGGAGAGCAGGGCGAAATAAACCTTCTACTCTTCAAATTCCACCCATACTTCAATGGGCTCGTGGGCATAGACGTCCCCACAAAAGTCAAGGCAAAGATTGATATCAAGAACCTAAAACTTGATACACAATCCGCCTCAATCGGCATAATAATAAACGCAGAAACTCCACATCGCACACCACAGCAAGTCTCGAATTAAATTACCAGGAGACATTCCGGTATCCCAAAGCCCACTCAAAGCTTTTAATTTGCAAGCCACCCTTACGGTTTCACCATGCACGGTCTGCGTCCCATACAAAAATAAAATCAGAAGACAGATTTCCGAACCTCTCTTTACCTTAGAGATAGTTACGTCCTTTAGTTAGTTAAAGGAAACGTTAGAACCAAACCAAACCTTAGCCGTGTTCGCTACCGACGAAATTTTCGAAATAATTATAAAAGCTTATTCCGAATATTTCACAGGAACTTACAACTATAAAATCCTCAGGTGCTTAACGTTCCTTAAGGAACCTTCAAGCACCGGCGAGTTAGTATCACTTATTATAACAACTCACGTAAACAAAAACCACCGAGGGGTAGACGAGATGTACGCCCACCTAAAAAGGGAAATCTATGAGCCCCACTTAAAAAGTCTCATCGCACAGGCAATTCGGGACTGCGAGACATGCCTTACACTCAAGTATGACAGGCACCCGCAGAGACCACCCTATATAATGCCCGAAATCCCGAACGAACCACTAGATATCCTGCATACGGATATCTATACAATCAATAAAAACTACAACCTCACAATCATAGACAAATTCTCTAGATTCACGCAAGCAAGTAACCAAAGCATTTAAAACATTCTTCTGCCAATTCGGTATACCCAAAAAGGTCATATTCAACCAAAGAATTGAATTCGCGGGAGCCGTTTTCACGGATTTCCTAGAGCAATACGGTGTAGAGGTGCACGTGACATCCTTTCAACAGTCAAGCAGTATCTCGACAGTCGAAAGGCTCCACTCAACACTGACGGAAATATACCGAATCATCTTCGCAAAGAGGAAGGAGGGGAAACTGAACTTGGACCATGAAGAAATCTTATCAGAGACAGTTGTCACATACAACAATGCGACCCACTCGAGCACGAACCTAACACCGTTCGAACTCTTCGCGGTCGTACCCACGTTTTCACAAAAGCAGTCAAGATCAACACTGAACACGACTTCCTAAATAAACTCAATGAATTTCGAACCAAAATCTACCCAGAGGTCAAAAAACACTTGGAAGACATCGCTTTAAAGCGTACGACTAAACTCAACGGAACGAGGGAGGACCCCCCTGCCTTACTTACCGGAAACACAGTCTTCCGGAAGGAGAACAGGAGGAATAAAATAACACCCCGTTTCACGAGACAAACAGTTCTACGGGACAGCGGACATACAATCCACACGACACGGAACCAAAATGACCACCGACATGGACAGTTACACATGGGTTCTCCTTTTTGCCTATTTTTCCCTGTATTGGGAATTTAAATTTTGGGTTCAGATTAAGTTATTTCTGCGGGTTAAATTACATTTTTACCCCTTCCTTTCCTTTAGTTGGACTTGGATTTTTGGGGCTCCTTGTTATTTTCTTACCACCAATGGGTTTTATATTCTTCCACTAAATATTTTTGTGCACTAGGTCATGGTTTTTGGTTAACTTCTATTACCGACCTTGTGACCTGGGATTTCGTTGCGCTGATACCTTTATTAGAATCTTACATTAAGAGTTACTAGCCTAAGCTTATTGGCGGCGCATACTTCACTACCAATGACTAACTAGAAACACTTAACTGACGTCTATTACAGATTGACGATGACCAACGCCAAGGAACCGACATTCGAACCATTGACCAACGACCAAGCAATAATAAAAGTCCAACTAGGAGAGGCCAGAACGGTATCGGCATTCACAACGACACAACAACCTGAACGAGTACGAGAGCGCAGTCAAAGGGTTACACAAGCTCATAGAGGATCTCCCGAACAAATCGGAGGCCACTAACCTTGAATCCCTACTACTCGCGAAACTTGACCTCATCAACCATAGGCTAGCCTCTCTGCTACCCAACTTGATCAACGGTCTAGGGACAATAGTGAAAATAGTAAGCGGTAACATGGACGCCAACGACGAGGACAGAATAAACAAGCAACTAACAAACCTAAATAACAACGAGGAGAGAACGAATAGATTCAAAAACGAAACAATAACTAGATTCAGGGAAATAGCAACACACATCAATAGAGAACAGGAGGTAATGACTGAAATCATTAACTCAAATCAAAATAAAAAAAAAACTAAACACTGACGATAGACCGTCGTATCCACAGGTTAAATATCAACTTAGACCTCCTCTACGCTTATTTGACTAGCTTAGCGGAAAGTCTTTTATTCGCAAATTTAAAAATAATCCCCAAATATATCCTAACCAATCCCGAAATAGTTAAAATCAGGAACTGTCTAACGAAACAGGGAATACAAATCAAATCAGACCACGAGGTCTACGAATTATTATCACTTCATACTAGCACTAATAATAATACTCTAACATTCGAAATTAAAATCCCAATTTTGTCTATTACAAATTATAAATTGTACCGAATTATAGCAATACCGTTCAACGGTACGCAGATAGTAAACCTGCCCAACTACATACTCAGAAATAACGAAGAATTAAATATTGTACAAGACCCATGTATCAAAGCAAACTCCGAATTTGTATACGAAACCTCCAACACCCCCGGTAAGCAGCCCTGCCTCCACGACCTACTCAACAACAAACCAGCGACATGCGACACGGTGGAAACTGCAAGGAACCAACAAATCTACAGGCCAATAGAAGGAATACTCATCATCACCAAACTGCGCACCGGAAAGAATAGTAAACGGCTCGTTTATCGTAAGAGACGGCAACTGCTCTATCCTGGCAAATCACAGAGAAACTACAGATTAACTTGATTAAAGCCGAGGAGGTAAAAACCATACCGCAGGAGAACCACTCAGCCTGCGGAAACTACAAATAAATACGTTGAAAACCGAAGATAACATCGCAACAATATACGCCAACGCAACGAGCCACCTTCCAGTCGTCTACGTCCTGCTTGGACGGCTACGGCTCTACGGCATTGGCCGCCGCCGCCTGGACGTTAAGGAAGAACAAAACGACGTACACCACGCATGTCCTTCCTACCGCAACTCCGCCCATACCTTTGCTATGGCCCTCGTTCCGTCTTGAGGGGGGAGGAGTTATCGGTCACGGCACAAGCATGCCTTCACCTTTTCGTTTTTCAATGCTTGTGCTACGTACAACTTATATTTTTTGGTAATAAACCATTTCACTTACACTATTACACGACAGTGGTTTTTGGTTCTCATTAATTGGAAACCGATTTCGATCTTGTCCCAAATCAGACTGGTCTTCTAATTCTTAATCTTAATCCAATCAACTTCGACCAGAAGCTTTTCTTTAGAAACTTCTTGAACCTTCAATTATGTTTAGAATAAAAGCTTTACGCTGAAATTACAGCACTGCATTATGAAATTGAGATTTGCTGACTGATTGAAGCGCAATAAGTTGATCATGGCTTGGTCTCCAAGCGGAAGCTGTGTTTACTTTAAGTTTGGTTATGTATCTTATCGGGTAGCTAAGTTCTGGCAAAGGCAATGACAAAAGCAAAGCCAAGGGAATGCCGCCGAGATTGGAATTTGAAATTTGTTTATAAACTGGGGCAGAGTGCTATAATTACGGGTTGGATAACTCTCCCCCTTCTTAAATGACGCGTCCCGCTTTCATTTGAATTTAGTTTAAAAGTTAAAAATTTGTCCTCCCACTTTGGTTTTTCTAGTTCTAGCCGTTTTTGTTTTGTTACAAATATATATCTGAATTTTATTATTAATCTGGTAATTAAATACAAAATGATTAAAATTAATAATCTAAATGAAATTGCCTTGTCTTGGTGGCGCGATGGATTGATGTGAGGGTAAACTTAGTTTAGATAATTGTCAAAAGTGAGTTATAATAAACCACTGCTTGCTCCGGCTTACAGCCGAAAAATACAATTGAAATTATTTATCAATTGTATTGCTACGCCACAAGGCTAGTCAATCTCACCAAGGGGGCGAAGTCAATCATAAGAAGACCCAAACAAACGTGACCGTCTCACCACCGCCATCCGAGGATGGAAGACTCTGAATCGTTGCGGGACAACACCATTTCATAAATTATATTTTACAATAGTATGGTCACACCACTGACGCCAAGCTATACGCAGATGAACAACGTGAAAAAGCTGCAAAAGCCCAAAAAATTGTGTGCCAAAAAATCGTATGGCGTTACGCATCTTGTTATTCTAGTGTCTTTGCCACAACAGTATAGTGATAAGCAGGATTCCTATAAGCAATCAAAGCCACCGCAAATAGTACTGCGCCTTACCAACCTTAATGATCTCTTTGAACTCATTACGGAGGTCACACCATCTTATGGGTACTCAGTAGTGATTTCTTCCATGGACTACACCGTTGATGCAAACTATTCGCTGTGGAAGTGCACAAAAGCGCTTAATCGGCGGCAACCACTTCGATGGGTACCCGTACGCTGTCCAGGTGGGGAATTTGCAAAAACTGAAGTGGAACAGGCTAATGCATTCGGCTTCAACCTAGAGGATCGCTTCACTCTTTATGACTTCGCCACGACAGAACAAATAAGAGAGACTCACCAGTACCTACAAATGCCATTGCAGTTGTCTTGGCCTATTAAGCCAATAAGGATAGAAGAAATATCTGAAATAATTAAATTACTGCCAAATTGACAGGATTTGCCATGGAACGCTAAATGTATTACCTATAAAAGTGATAATCTATATAGCACTAAACTTTAATGCTATTTTCAGGATCCATGTGTTCCCAAGACAGTGGAAAATGGGTGTTATTTTGATGATCCACAAGCCTGGAAAACCAGAAGTTGATCCTGAGTCGGATTTGCCTATAAGCCTCTTACCCTCCCTTTCTAAATTATGGTAGAGACTTATTGCCAATCGGATCAACGACATTATAAGACAAGGCAATATCTGGCCGGATCATCCATTCCGATTTCGAGGGAGACGCAACAAGCCTTTGACAAAGTATGGCATGTTGGATTATCATGGAAAATAAATACCCTTCTACCTGCGCCCTACTTCTGTATTTTAAAGTCATATCTTGAAGGACGACAATTTAAAATCACGGTGAAAAATAACTACTCCTCTATATACCCAATGAGAGCTGGAGTCCCACAGGGCAGTGTTCTCAGATCGCTACTATATTCCTTGTACTCTGCTGACATCCCTTGCCCGAGTTTCGACCACATGGAAGCACCGAACAGGGCTCTTATTGCAACCTATGCAAATGACATGGCAGATGTATATAACTCTAGGGACAGCAGAGAGGCAGCTAACGGACTACAAGAATATAATAATAATCTGGCAGCCGGGTTTAAACGGTGGAACCTAAAAATAAACCCACTGAAAACAAATCCATGCTTCACATTAAAAACGCTTATCCCGAACACTACTCCATTCCGTTACCCTGAATCAGCCGCTGCAAGCAACATATCTAGGCATCACCCTGGATAAACGGCTCACCTTTGGGGCGCATCACAACAGCTGAGATGGCTCATGAATAGAAGGAGAGCTGTATATGCGCACTGTATCGTACCGATGTGGTTATACGGGATCCAGATTTGGGGAATTGCAGCCAAATCTAATTATAAACGTATCCAGGTGATAATAATAACCAACTATCCCTGGTATGTACGTAACTCCACACTCCATCAATACCTCAATATTCACACAGTTGAGACACAAATGGGGAGGCATACAAGTCGATACAGTGACGGATTACTGAGCCATAGAAGTCTTTTTGCAAGACGTCTTATCCCCCCTCGACCTCTGAGACGTCTCAAACGGCAAGGCTTCGCCAAGACAATCTTCACTTATGTTCCTACTTCACTTATTTTAATATAGTGTTTGGTAATTCCTAAGAATATTTCTCCACCCTGTGATGTTAAGATACAATATTATTATGTACGGATTCTTCACTTAATAAATAATAATTAAAAAAAAAAATTATTTTGATAACTTAATAACAGAGCTCATTGCGTCAGTTGCACAGATATATGAAATGGACAAAATTTCACACTTGCTTCTAACTCTTCCAACATGATACGATGGGGTCGTAACTGCAATAGAGACACTTTCTGAAGCAAATCTGACCTTAGCATTTGTAAAAGTTCGACTACTTTAACAAGAGATAAAATAAAAAAATACAAGCAAGGACACAAGCGCAAAAGTTCTTCAAGCGATTGGCAATAAAGAAGATAAAGAAAATAAAGACAAAAACAAAGCAGTAAAACAAAAATCATTTAGTAAAAAATTAAAATCGAAGCCGAAATGTTTTCTCGCGGTAGGAGAGATTGTTTCTTATTGAAACGACACAGGATATCAGAATGTTGCTAGTAATAATAGTGGACAAGAAAGGCAGGCTCAAATTGCAACAACTAATTCTGAACGAGCCTTTGCGTTCATGATTAGAACAGAAAACATAAATAAAAATATGGGTCTTATTAAATTCATCCTGAACTCTGGTGCATCAGATCATTTCATCAATACATGTCATTGTTTTCTGAACATGAAAATTTGCAAAATCATATTGCGATCGAAATTGCAAAGCGTGGGGAGTACATACATGCAAGTGCCAAAGGAGTGGTTAACCTTACCAGTAGTGGAAGGAAGATAACGCTGAAGAATGTGCTGTAGAGAAATTCCACATAATCTATTATCAGTCAAGAATATGAAAGAAGCTGGAATGACGGTTGAGTTTAACCCTGATGAGAGTAACTATGGATGGTAATCTAGCGTTTGGTGGAAAATGTGAGTACAATGTACCAATAACAATATTTACTATGAGTAGTAAAGTATATACATAAAAAGTTAGAAATAGTGCTGAGTATCGCTTGTGGCATGAAAGATTGGGTCATGTAGGTGCAGGCAAATTCTTAGAGATGAACTATTTGAAGATATAAATATATTAAAAGACATAAAAGTAAAGCAAAATCTGTTTGAGGCTTGTATAAACGGCAAGCAATCCAGATTAAAATTTAATACACTTAAAACAAAGAAATATCCAGAGTCCTTTTTTTCACACCCTCTACTATTGATATTACGTTGTTTTTATTGATGAATACACACATTACTTTGTGACATCTATAATAACATATAAATCAGATGTGTTCTCTGTATTTAAAGATTTTATCGCCAAGAGTGAGGCTCATTCCAATTTAAAATTAGTTAACCTTTATTTCGATAACGGTAGGGAGTATCTTTCAAGTGAAATGCGTAATTTCTGTGTGGAAAAGGGCATCAGCTATCATTTAATCATACCCCACTATTGAAAGGCTCGATCGATGATTAATAGCTCTAAGCTTAATAAATGTTTTTGGGGTGAAGCTGTTTTAACAGCAACATACCTAATTAACAGGTCTCCACCGTATGAAATGTGGCATAATAAAAAGCCAATCTTAAAAAATCTTAAGATATTTGGTTCAACAGTATAAGCAAAAAAGAAAGTTTGATGACAATCAATCAAAACAATACTGGGGATCAAATCAAAACAATACGGTTACGAACCAAATGGGTACAAATTGTGAAATGAGAAATCGAGAAAATTTATGACAGCTAGGGATGTTGTGGTGGACGAAATAAACATGTTAAAGTCAAAGTTGGTACATGAAGAAGACTCGAAGGTTCAACTTAAAGTTGTTGATGATTCTTCTAATAAAGATAATTTAGAGTCAGATTTTCCAATGGTGGAAAATTATGAATCTGTTGATTCTAGAATAAATGTACAACATAGTTAAAATTCCACATATCTAAAGAATACCGATCGTTATAGAAACTGGTGATGAAATAACCGATAATAAAAGCAAGAAATCAGACGCAGTGAATGAAATAAAGGTAAACCTAAACTATCGTATAGGTTTTTAGAAAAATGCCTAATGAATAATCAAGTCTGTTTAAATGATATTCACAGTTCATTTGATAAAATTGAATTTGGTGATGACAGATCTTTTTGGGAAAAGGCCATACAAGATGAACTTGATTCACATTCAGAAAATAAAACATGGAGTTTGTTGCAGAAGCCTAATAATAAAAACATAGTAGATTTTAAATAGGTTTTTAGTATTAAAGAAGATGAGTTTGGTAACTTACTAAAGTATAAAGGAAGGCTAGTAGGACGTGGTTTTAAACAAGAATATAAGTAAATAATTACAGTTTATTGATTTTTATTTTGTAGATCGCAAGCGACCGTTTATTGTAATTGTTCATTTGAAACTAAAGCTAAGATACAAAATATTTCCCTAAGTCCCTAGCAATCAAGTGTGGGCGTCGGCAGCGTCGCAGCAGGTCGTCAGCGGCTACGCGGCACTTTTAGCCGGTCGTTGACAGCGGAAAAAATGCAGACCTTTGGTCAGCATTTTGGGCACTTGTGTTTACCCAGAAATGATGTTGAAATATAAGATGTGGGACAATACCTTATAGGGCAATAACTCCTCCCCTCTTAATCGACGCTTGTCCTCAAGCGGTCATCAAAAAAACGGGATGTTGTTGAAACGCATGGGGTGGGGTGATCTGTGGTGGTTTGGGCACCGCGTCAATGGTTTGAATGCCAGGTGCGTCGATTTGAAGAACCACCTTTTCTTCTCTCCGGCAGCACCGATTTGTCACGAAGATCAGGACAGCAATCATCATTAGTAGTGTTGCGCCGAACACTCTGTTTATTGTTGAGTGCGTTCGAAGTTTGCGCAACTCGGATGTGTTATTCAGATGTTGCTCGAGTGCTTCTAGCGAGAGAATTCGAAGGCGTCCCACCTCGTATGGAGTCAGCTGTATCAGTGGTGGCGCAGGTTTTGTTGAAGCCACTTCATTGTTACTGAACTCTCGGCCGTTGATTTTCAGGGTCTCGTTCAGGAACGTTATCAAGTAAGTGCCGCTCAATCGTCTCTCGATGTCCCTCCAGTACACCGTGCCATTGAAGTCGTTGATTAATATCAGCCCGTCGTCTATTTCTTCTATTGCAGGGATGTGTTCTGCATTGGCGAACTCACACCTTGATTGCTTTCCATTTAAAAGTTCGGGTAGACAAAGGTCTTTATTTAAATTACTACTGAATTTATCTTTACATATTTTTAAACTGTTTGAACTTTTGCAAAAGGCATTAATTCCGTACATTTCGTCTTTAAATTTAAAAATTTCTTTAGCTGGTATATTGATATTATTGTTTTTCTTTACCGGCCTTATTTGATAATTTAGGAAATTAGTTGGTTTTAAAATTGGGATTTTAATAACATACAAAATTGTAGTTCCGTTATGTAAAACGGAAACGTCTGAGAGTTTTAACATTTCTTCGACCGTTAAGGCAGAAGTCGGCATATTATTGATTTTGAGTAGGCTGTCGATCTCTTTCAACTCGAACTCGTTTAGCAGGAATGTGTTCATAACACCCAGCCTTGCCCATTGAATGGCAAATTTAATGTTGACTATCTCTTCTTTTACGAGCCTTATCTGGTTCTGTAGCCTTATGGGCAGCTCATCCTTTAAGGTAGAATCTTTTCTGATTGAGTTTTGTATTTTCGTGGTCACGTCAGTTAGTAGGTTCATTCTATTTTCCAGCTTTCTATTGATTATTACCTGTCTATTGTTGTTATCCGTCAAGTCGTTTATCCCGTCGGTCAGAGCTACAAGGTCATCGTGATCCGGGCTACCGGCAACATACTTCCAGGCCGTCCCTATAAGATTTATAGATCTAGTTTTCCTTGTCTTTGCCATGATCACAGTGTCGAGCAAGTTCTTCGTCTGTGTCAGTTCGTAGTTCAATAAGCGATATGACTTGTCGTCGTTGAAGTCCTGATCGATGTAGTCTGTTAGTTTTCCCATGGTCAGTTGTACGTGGTCCAAGTCAATGATATGGACAATTCTCGTTGTTCCTATCTGTATCTGTCCTATCCCGTTGTAAATCGTCTGTGCGTCGGTGTAGTTAGTTATTTCAATGTCCATTTGTCAATGCGACCACAGGGAGTGGTAATCATGATCTGATGTTACTTTTGTGCACTATTTTTCCTGACTCTGTTAGTTTTGTAGTATTCTGTAGCATATTGGACTAATCTACCCTAAAAATACAATAAATGATTTGGTATAACATAGCGTCAATACATTGTGACACTTTGTCATAATAAATATAAATATACAAATATACAAAAAGACCACCAAAAACTACGTAAGCACTCCAGTGCCCCAGTAATACGATCTAACGCTTATACATAAGCCGATCGCGGAGCGTGGGAATGCTGAGCATGCACTTTGCAGCTCAAGTAGTCAATGCCTTCTGCATACATATGTATATGTATAAATGTAAGTAAGAATACATAGATATAAGCAATGTATGTGCGGGTTAGATGAACCCAACTTCAGCACACTTTGATCATTCGAATAAACTGATTCAAACAGAGCAGAGGTTCTGAGCTCGGAAACCAAATCTATTACATCTATACCTGTTACATTTTTAAAACAATTACACTTTGGTAAAGATGATTTGTCTTTTATGTTGATTGATAGCTTTCTCTGATAGTGCGATCAAATTGCTACTGTCTTCTTCAGCACTATGTTGTGTAGATTCGCCAAAAAATGTTTCTTCTATCTTTACTCTAGAAAGTGCATCTGCTACGTAATTTTCCTTTCCCTTAATATATTTTATGTCGAAGTCATATTCCGAAAGTCTAAATTTCCATCTTGTTAATTTTGAATTCGGTTCTTTTAATTTGTGTACCCAGCACAAGGGTTGATGGTCAGAAGCTACTTCGAAATGTCGTACTAACAGATAGTGTCTGAAGGTTTTGCAGAAAATCTAAAAGATTATGACATTCATAATACCGACACTGGAAATAGAAGCGAACAAATACTTTCAAAACTAAAGAAAAATTTTCCAGACCAATTTAAAAATCAATTAACAGAATTATGTACACAGTATAGTGATGTGTTCGGACTGGAAACCGAACCAATATCAACAAATAATTTTTATAAACAAACATTAAGACTTAAAGATGATGAACCCATTGATATAAAAAACTATAGAAGCTCGCATAGCCATATTGAGGAAATTCAAAAACAAGTAGGGAAATTAATAAGCGACAAAATCGTCGAACCGTCTGTATCTGAGTATAACAGCCCACTCTTGCTAGTTCCAAAAAAATCATTACCAAATTCACAAGAGAAAAAATGGCGATTTTGGCACAGACAAAGGAGTATTGCCAGATGACAAGAAATATGACGTCATCAAAAATTATCCTGTCCCTCATGATGCGGACAGTGCAAGACGATTTGTAGCATTCTGCAACTATTGTTGTTGTTGCGGCTAATTCCTCCAGAAATGAAAGGTCCAGGATCGCCTTCAATTGGTTGCACTTTATTCTCGCACTTGTAAATTAAGACTAACTTAAACCTAACATTGGAAATACCGCGGGACCGCGGAGTGGTGAATACCTTGCGGGAAGGGAGAAGAGCGAGAGGAGAGAAGGAGAGCGCGAGCAGCGGTGCTTGCGAGCCGTGGAGGAGCTTTGAGTACAAGCATTGGCCGCTTACACTGCCGCTCAACTGTTTGCGCCCTTCTGGCGTGAACATTCTCCCCCCCTTGCGTAGGCAAAGGTATCCCTGGCCCGCTAGACAGCAGGATCGGCCTCTTCATTCCGTGCACGCTCCAGAAACGGTCCGTCTGCGCGACGGGCAACCCATACTCAATTTTTAGGAACCCCGGTTGGATCAAATTGGCATATACATCTGATCCCAACACGAGGGAGATGGAGGCCGGCCGGTGAAAGCGCTCGTCTGCGAGACGAACACCGTCAAACTTGGCCCTGGCGGCGTCGCTCAGAGCTCGGATGGGTGTCCGGATCCTTAGGCTGGGTCCGATCTTCAGGACGACGTTGAGTCGGAAGGTGCTTGTTCGGGACCGGAGTGTCACCGAGCAGACCTCGTCGTCTCCCAGCCGGATGATGGGCAGCCGGAACGCAGCCGCCAACGACCGGTCGATGCTGCTCACCGGCATGCATGGGTCGATCATGGCCCCGGTCTCGAAGGTCTTCGAGCACGACGATGGCTGTAGGCAGGATGGGGTCAGCCTGCTGCTGCCCCGTTGCCACCGCCGGAGACGCGATGAAGGCCTTCGGACGCGGGCGATTGTTGGCGCCTGGGGCTGGTGGCGGAGTGCGGGAAATCCAGACTGGACGAGGTGCAGCGGGATGGCGCTGTCTGCGCGTCGGAGCTGGTAGCGCTGCCGGGGTCGGAGCGGGGAGGACCTCGTGCATGTGGAGTAGAGTGTGGTGGTCTCCTCCACACTTCTTGCATCCCTCTTGGCTGCGGCAGTCTCCTCCTGAGTGCTGATGGGCGAGGCAGTTCGAGCAATACTTATTAATAAGTACTGCCCGAAGGCGCTTTTCAGCGCTCAGTTTGTGGAACCTCTTGCACTTTCGAAGAGGATGGATTCCAGAGCAGACTCGGCAGCGGTAGGATCTAATACCTCGAGTACGTCTGCTCTCCAACGACTGGGTGGCACGAGGACGAGGAGCCATTATTGGAAGAAGTGAGTAAGTCTGCCAATAAAAGAAATGAAAAAGCTTAGTATGAGCCGACTACTATTTGGGCCCCGGAATGGGGGAAGTGCCCTACTCCCTAGGAACGGAGGACTCTTTGTCTTCCATCGGTAGCAGAATAACTTTGTGGACAGGGCGTTTTGTTGTGCCGCGAGACGTACGGATCTCAACGACTCGAATACGGTCGTCGGCTCCTGGAAAGGCAGAAACGATTCTGCCGAGCCGCCATTCGTTCGGTGGTAGATTGTCCTCCTTGACAACTACCATATCGTCGGCTTGGAGGTTCCTGGTCGGAAATTGCCATTTGTTTCGTTTATGGAGTTCTTTAAGATACTCCTCTTTCCACCGTGCACTAAACTGCTGATGTTGTGCCTTGAGGTGTTGCCATCGATTTATTATCGACTTGGCTTCGCCTTTTATCTCGGGTTCCGCCGTGGAAAGCAACGGCCCTCCAATAAGGAAATGGCCTGATGTGAGGGCCAGCAAATCTGAGGGATCTTCGGACACGGGGGAGAGGGGTCTATAGTTGAGGCAAGGGTCGCCTTTTTGGTGCACCTGGGTCGTGAAGAATGCGACCCGTTTCGGCTTACCCTTGGAAATCGGCACCGTTAGCACCCACCCGAAAATAGTTTCTTGGCCCAGGAGCGAGCCGCAAATATTTTGTCGGGCAGTTTGCCTGAGAGCTCCGGAAGGACGTACGCTTCAGTGTCTAACTGTAGACCTGGCTTAGTAGGAGAGCGAATCCCGAAGTGACACAGCTTCAAGGATTTCGCGGAGACCGAAGGATTTAACCCGGAGACTTGGGTCTGGGTGTTGCGGAATGGCAACTTGATGAGGTTGAACAGGCGTTCTGAAATAAACGTCGCCTCGGATCCCGAGTCGATTAAGGCTCGGGCTCGGTAGTTCGTCCCCAAATGGCACACGTCAATGATCGCTGTGCTCAGTAGGACGGCTGAAGTGCCGGACGCGAAAAAAGTTTGCACCGCTGAGGTGCTTGCCGATGCATTGCTGCCAGAGGGTCTCGGAGGTTGCTGTGTAGGGGGCGAGGTTGAGGAACTCGCATTTTCGGAATTTGGGGGGCTGCGATGCAGCAGCGTATGGTGCCTGCCCTTACATGTAAAGCAGCTGTGTGTGCTTGTGCAGTCACGTAGCTGGTGACCTCTGGCAAAACAATTCATACATAGCTGCTTCTTTTTTATATAGCCGGAGCGCGAGTCAACAGACATTTGAAGAAAACGCGGGTACAATCTTACCGGATGGTTCTCCTTATAACATAAGTCACACCCTTTCTGTTTGGTGCTGATCTTTGTCTCGAAGGATTGAAGAAGCCTTTTTGGAACTGCCTGAGTCGGTTTCATATCTTCGATGGCTTCCAATGTCCGATACCTTTCGCTCAGGAATGCATTCATTTCTTCCCAAGCTGGGATCTCGGATTTGTCAGTTAGCGACTGTTCCCATAAGGACAGGGTCTGCTTGTGCAGTTTGCTCCCGCCAAGGAAAACCAAAAGACAATCACAATTTTCAGTGGATACCTGGGAATGCGCTAGAGCTGTTGAACACCCCTGAATCGTGGATTGTAGCTCTTTTAGAGCATGACCAGATTCTTGCGAAATTGAACTCAAGTTAAAAAGGAGCTTGAGCTGGCTGTTGACTAAAAGTCGCTTGTTTTGGAACCGATCTCGCAGCGCCTCCCACGCCGAAGCAAACCCATCATTCGTGAGAGGAGATTTCGCCACGATGACTTTTGCTTCGCCACTTGTTTTCGTAAGGAGGTGGAATAGCTTCTCGACCGGAGTCAACCTGGGGTTGTTTACGTAAATTGCCGTGAATAGGTCCCGGAAAGTGGGCCATCGGAGGTAGTCGCCATCGAAGACTTCCGTGTCGCATGGAGGTAAGCGGCAGCCGGACGAAATTAGCGGCTGAGAGGGTGCTTGCGCGACTTGAGGCGTTGCTCTGTCGATTGTTTCGCCAATTTGTGCTGCACATGACTCGTATACTGAGTAGCAGTAGTCATATTTGGCCTGGAGAATAGGCACTGTGTCGAGGGATCCTTCTTGGGCCATTAGGTCAGAGCATGTTTCGTACTCTCTTTCCACTTTGTCCCATAAGGCTCGCACCTGTTGCAGACGGACTTGTAACGTGTGTAGGGACGGAGAGGCTTGATCAGGAGTGTTGATCTTCGCTTCGAAGAGGCTTACGCGATCGCTGACGGCGATGAATTTATGCAACGCTGCGGTTGCGGGCGTTGGCTGCTCAGAGGATGCCATTTTCTTTGTGGTAGAGCGTGTGACGCGGAGGAAATCAGTCCCGACAGCGGAGGGACTCTCGGATTTTCTCGATAGAGAAGACTCAATAGACGCTCGCGTCACTGGTCGGGAAATGACCAACCTAGGAGTTGTCTTCGAACTGGTCGATGGCAAAAACTTTGCTTTCGGAGTGGGAGTCGCGGTTTTGACCCTGGGACTAACGGACTTGGGTGCTGGCTTACCGCGAGTGGATAGCGGAGATTGCGGGTTGAACTTTTGTTCTTTTCCAGGTGCGGGTGTCTTTTTCTTGTCTCCTTCTAGGGGCATGCTCAGCTATGCCCTAGGAGAAGGAAGTCAAGAAGGCCTGCACGCCGCAAAAAATGTGGAATTGAAAAAGAACCAGACACAGAGGGCACCCAAATCTGGATGGACAAGGGATCCCGTCGGAATTCGGTAGAAAGTTGCAATTGGGATCTGGAGATTGGAGCACGAAAGGAAAAAAATCCCAATTTTTGTGAAATAAGGCCCCAATAGATCTTCAATCAACTGGAAACAAGCTTAAATTAAGCACAACATAGCTAAAATTCAGTGTGAAAAAATAGCTAGGAGGATTCACAAAAAAAGCTAGAGTGAAGTCCACAAGAAGATATAGCTATATTGGAGTCTAGAAAAACAATAGCTCAAATTTATAAAAAAAAAAACTATGAATTGCAATTTCTGGAAAAATAGCTACAAAATAGCTACCAGCTGGAATCTGGATGATAGCCAAGGATTTATAAAAAATCGCTACCAACTGGAAATCCCGAACAAAAAATGGCTAATATATAGAAAATAGCTATAAATTGGAATTTATGGAAAAATAGCAAAAAAATAGCTATCGAATTGAGTTCGGATGATAGCTAATAATTTATAAAAATAGCTACCGGATTTAGGACCACAACGAAAAAAAATCGCGACAAACGGATGCGAAACATAAACACCAAAAAAAAAAAAAAAAAAACCAACAAACACGCCAAAAAGCCAAGTTGGGAGGCTGATAAATTTGGGTGGAACTGATAAATAATTATTTTAATTTAGGAACCAGAAATAGGAGCCAGAAATAGCTTGTAAAAAATTATTATTTGGCTTAAATAATAATTCAATAATCGGGTCAGTTTTTTTCTTAAATTTTGTCGTCGGACTTATTAATTTTATTTTATGTTTCGATTCTAGGGTATTCTCTCGTCGCTATGCGCCGGTTTTTTGTCAGGGCAATAAAGAACAAAGAAGAGACGAAAGTGCTTGCAATGTAAGTCGCGACTGTGTGTATGTATGTATGTATTATTTGGAGTTTAATAGGGGACGTGCAATATGTATTTATGTATGGAGAAACATATATATGAAATGTAATCTCGGAAGAAAAA
>NW_007931108.1:0-1298 GCF_000001215.4 Drosophila melanogaster | reverse complement strand
AGTGAATTTTGGACAGTGTTTAAAAAAAATGTATGTATATATATGTATATGCGCTTGGATACCAGCGGATCACCGTGAGACGAATTAGGGGGCCGGTATTGGCAAAGTGCTTGTTTATGCACTTAAAAAAAGAAGTAATCACGGTGGCTGGGCGCATGTACTTATATATTTTCACTTAATTTTCACTTTTCACTTGATACGGATGGACGGAAAGAATAAACGCCGTTGGAAAAACGAGAATGGCGACCACGGACGGAATAGGATTTAAAGCCGTACTTATCTTGATTTTTCCGCAAGGAGCGCTGGCAGGGTCAGGATGTATCGCGGACTCGAAAAATCCGGCTCGAAGGACCATGAAGTGGAGTGGGCGGAATTGTTTGTTGTTGCGGCTAATTCCTCCAGAAATGAAACGTCCGGGATCGCCTTCAATTGGTTGCACTTTATTCTCGCACTTGTAAATTAAGACTAACTTAAACCTAACATCGGAAATACCGCGGGACCGCGGAGTGGTGAAGACCTTGCGGGAAGGGAGGAGAGCGAGAGGAGAGAAGGAGAGCGCGAGCAGCGGTGCTTGCGAGCCGTGGAGGAGCTTTGAGTACAAGCATTGGCCGCTTACACTGCCGCTCAACTGTTTGCGCCCTTCTGGCGTGAACAATCGTCGATTTATAAGGAACTTCGCCGACTATTCACGGCACATAACTAGATTATGTAAAAAGAATGTCCCTTTTGAATGGTCAAGCGAATGCCAGAACGCATTCGAATACCTAAAAGAAAATCTTATGCACCCCACACTATTACAATATCCTGATTTTCGCAAAGAATTTTGCATTATAACGGATGCTAGTAAACAAGCTTGCGGAGCGGTTCTAACTCAGAACCGTAACGGGATTCAGCTCCCAATAGCTTATGCATCACGTTCATTTACAAAAGGAGAAAGCAATAAGAGTACAACGGCAATTCATTGGGCAATTACCCATTTTAGACCATACATTTATGGCAAACATTTCATCATTCTATGACTAATCCCAGTTCTAAATTAACTCGCATGCGGCTAGAACTTGAAGAATACGACTTCACAGTAGAATACCTAAGGGGGAAAGATAATTTTGTAGCAGACGCACTCTCACGTATAAATATAAAGGAACTCAAAGACATGCAACATAAAGTCCTGAAAGTCACTACCAGGCAACAAAGTAGACAAGAAAACTGTACAGTAACAAACAAGGAACTATTGCCTAGGCAAAGTATCCAAAATGTATGTAAGCCCAACGTACACGAAGTCATAACAAATGATGAAG
>NW_007931119.1:41602-44104 GCF_000001215.4 Drosophila melanogaster | reverse complement strand
TTTCTCTAGTGTGTTGGAATTGCCGAGTCGAAGGACACCGATATCAAGAATGTCTAGCCGAAAGACGGGTGTGGAGCAGCGAACACCTATAAACCAAGTTGCAAAAAGTGCTCAAAAAACTTCAAGGTCGGCATGTCGAAGTTGCCAGTCAAACCGAAGACTTCGAATGCCGCACGAAATCAAGCAACGATGACCGATCAGTAGAGAACACCGATAACAGTGTGTCTCTACCCCTCCCTGACGTACCAATTAAACCTGCTTATACACTGCTTCACAGCAAAATATCAGAGTTACGGAATGTCTACATTCCAGATCTCAGATAATCTCCTGCAATTCTTAAGCGGAAATCTCGCAGTTCTCGACGCTTGAAATTGTTTTGGAAGAACGTCAAAAAGTGTAAAGCCAGTTTGGAGTACATTAGTTCTATCCCGACAGGACCTCGAGACCCTCGACCGTTCTTACCGATTCGCTTATTGAATCGCATGGTTTATGGATTGTTGGATTCTGGCGCGTCGATTAGTTGTATTGGAGGAGGGTTAGTACAAGCTGCGATGCAAAGCGAGAAGTTCAAGTCGTTAAGAGGAGAAGCTGCGACAGCAGATGGTAATTCTCAACGTATAGTAGGACTGCTGAAAATAGACGTGGATTACGGTGACAGGAAAAAACTTTTGAAATTATATGTCGTGCCATCGCTGAAGCAGGATCTCTATTTGGGAATTGACTTTTGGAAATTATATGACCTTCTCCCCACTAATTTGAAAATAGCCGAAATATTGTCGCCTGAGCCCAACATACAAACGGTAGTGGATCAGCACGAATTATGCGAAGTTGACAAGGCTAAGTTGGCGAATGTAATCAACTGTTTTCCCTCATTTAGTCAGGAAGGAAGGAAGGAAGGAAGGGTTAGGTAAGACTAATTTGGTCTCTCACTCGATTGATGTGGGAACAGCTAGGCCTGTGAAGCAACGGCATTTCCCTGTCTCCCCCGCAGTCGAAAAAGCTATGTATGCGGAAATTGACAGGATGTTGGGCTTAGGGGTGATAGAAGAGTCGGAGAGTGCTTGGTCTTCGCCAATCGTGATGGTGACTAAACCAGGTAAAGTCAGAATTTGTCTTGACTGTCGCAAAGTCAACAGTTTTACGGAGAAGGATGCATATCCGTTACCCCAAATAAACGGGATACTGAGTCGTTTACCGAGGGCCGAGTACATATCGATCCTGGATCTGAAGGATTCATATTGGCAGGTCCCTTTGGATCCTCAATCTCGGGACAAAACAGCTTTTACCGTCCCAGGTAGACCGTTATACCAATTTACAGTCATGCTTTTTGGGTTATGTAACGCCACGAGCACTATGTCGCGGCTAATGGACAAAGTAGTGCATGCTCATTTGAGAAAAGAGGTTTTTATTTATTTAGACGACCTATTGATAGTATTGAGGGCCATTTGAATGTACTGAGGGAGTTAGCTCTGCACATAAAGCGCGCTGGATTAACGCTAAACGTCGCTAAGAGTTACTTTTGTATGCGACGAGTAGGCTATTTGGGCCACATTATCGGAGACGGACGAATACGCACGGACCCTGAAAAGGTGGCCGCGATTACCGATTTTCCATTACCGAAGAGCTTGAAAAGCTTGCGCAGTTTCATGGGATTGTGTGGATGGTACCGGAAATTCGTCGCAAACTTCGCGACACTTTCTGCACCATTGACGGACTTAATGACTACGAAGCAGAAGTTTGTTTTAACGAAGGAGGCAATTGAAGCGTTCAACAAGCTCAAAGAGTGCCTTAGTAAAGCTCCGGTCCTGTGTAGCCCGGATTTTGTGAAGCCGTTTGCAATACATTGCGACGCTAGTAAGTCAGGTGTAGGGGCAGTGCTGGTGCATTTATCTGAAGACGGTGAGGAGCGTCCTATCGCCTTCGTCTCATAGAAGCTGAACAAGCTCAGCGTAATTATACAGTCACCGAGCAGGAATGTTTGGCCGCTATAGTAGCTCTCAGGAACTTCCGAGCATACGTGGAAGGACTCCCATTTAAGATAGTAACCGACCATGCTTCGCTTAAGTGGTTAATGTCCAATCACGATTTAAATTCGAGACTGGCGCGGTGGGCATTAGCTTTGCAGAGATTCAAATTTGAGATTGAACACCGTAGGGGTTCGTTAAATATCGTCCCGGATTGTCTCGTGTAAACGAAGAGATTGTGGCCGCTGTGGACTTGAAAGATAACTTGATTGTTGATTTAGATTCCGAATTTTTCCAGTCCAGTGAGTACTCAAAATTAGTACAGACCGTGAAGGAAAATACCTCGAATTTTCCTGATCTTAGGGTGGAGAACGGGTTTTTATACAGATAAGCTGAGCACCTGACTGGGGAACATATGCATGACGAATACGCCTGGAAGCTGTGGGTCCCCAAAGAATTAGTATCGCATATTCTGGCTCGCGCACACGATAGTCCGTTAGCTGCGCATGGTGGCATTCACAAAACCATAGAAAGAATA
>NW_007931119.1:40346-41502 GCF_000001215.4 Drosophila melanogaster | reverse complement strand
TAAAATATTTAGATAAATGCTTTCTTTATTTTCTTAAATCTGTAGTAGCTAGTAACTTCAACTCTTTAATTATAACATTCTTACGGCATTCGCCTTTATTTTCTGATTTCGCAATCGAGGAAAACCTTGTTCTAGATTCTCTCAGCTTACTTTAGATTGTATTCGCATAATTACTTGCTTCCTTTAGTATGTACTTTTTAGTATGTACTTATTTTAGCTATAAACATTGTTATTAATGTTTAAGCAATCTTGAATACCGAAAAATATGAATTTCTAAAAACCTAAAAACTGACTCGGCTGATGTTTCTCCGGACGTAGGGTGCAGAAAGGGACCACTAGAGCCATGCTCTTAAGGAAAGTGGTCTTAGGTAGGGTAGGGCAATACGCGAACACGATTCCACCTGTGTTTCGCCGGCGACAAACAACCTCTTCTCCTGTTCTAGAACTGTCCTCTTCTGAAGATATTAATTTGGTTCCTCCGATTTCGTGTACTAGCTCCTTCATTTTGTTGTTGTTGTAAGCACGCTCAATATCTTGATCTTATTCATTATTGGATGTAGGGAAAGATATCTGTACAAGCAAGACCACCACACCCAACGCCATGAGCTAGAGCCGGCCTTCTAAAGCGTGCACCCGCAAGTACAGGAACTCTAGTATTTCATCACTTCAATTCGTTACACGTTACAGTTTAGTTAAGAATAATAATAAATAAGAAAAAGTGGCGCCCCAACGTGTGGGGCCTTAGTGAATTTTTAATTCATTAAGACTCGCGAATTAATATCTGCAATCATTTTCTTTACATTTTCCGTTTCAGTCTCATACTTCCAAAATTTTTGTGTTCAGAATTAGTTGTGGAGTACACGTCAAGTCAATACTAGTATTGCTGACTGGCCATAACTAAGACTAATCCCAAAAAATTTTCCTAAGTGTAGCAAAAGGAAATGTGGATTTTGCTGAGGAAAACAGAGTAACAGTAACTCCGGTTTGGTTTCTGTCCCGGTTTGATCTACACTTCCTTGAGCTAACTAAACGCTATTCTGGAAAAAAAAATAATCATTAACGTGACATGACGGAAAATCTTGGTATTACTCGAGAGAAATGCCAGATCCTTACATAGTTGACGATTTTCTTCCTTTTTACCATTCGTCCTAAATAA